>NW_028082429.1:0-10594 GCF_014824575.4 Sturnira hondurensis
TCTGCACTGGTTTTTTCAGCCAGAAGTTGTAAAGACTCATCTCCCTGGCACTTGAATCCTGGGCTGGGGGCCTGGTGTGGGCTTGGGAGTCCTTGCTCCCAACATATCCTTCCTGAATTTTTATCTATCACACTCGGATATGGGACAGGCCCACTCCATGTCGGCACCTCTCCTACCAATCTGGACGGATATGGTTTGATTAATTCAGTAAGACTTCTATTCAAGTTGATTTCTGACGGTTCTGAATGATGGTTGTTTTATATTTTAGTTGTTATTTTGATGTGGTTGTGTAAGGAGCCAAGCCATGTCTGCCTATGCCATCATGTTAACCTGGAAGCTTAAAGCAATTCTAATTGTGATGGTCTCCCAACGTCTATTCCATGCCAGGTCTGTGGGTGCTTCTAACTAGTCTAACTAAATCATTTTGATCTAAAATAAATGTTTCAAAAAATAAAGGCAAATTACAAGGAATGAAATCTTTCCATTTGTGACATTATGGACAAACCTACAGGGTGTTATGCTAAGTGAAAGAATTCAGTCAGAGAAAGACAAATACCATCAAATTTCACTTATATGTGGAATCTAAAGAACAATCTAAATGAAGAAACAAAACAGAGACAGGCTCTTGGTTACAGAGATACACAGAACAGACTGAGGGTTTCCAGAGGGGCAGAGAGTGAGGTCCTGGGTGAAAATCGTGACGGAATTGAGAAGCACAAATTGGTAGCTACAAAATGGTCATGGGGATGTAAAGCACAGTATAAGGAACATAGACAATAATATTGTGATAACTATGCAGTATTCTGAGGAGGGTCCTTAGAATATTGGGGGGACACTGTCAAGTATAGATTGTCTAACTATTATGCTGTATACTCAGAACAAATACAAAATAATACTGAATGTAAATTATAACTGAAAATAAAATTAAAAGTTTTTTTCAAAAAATAAAGGCAAAATAAATATATTTTCAGAGAGACAAAAGTGAAGATCACATTTCTCCAGCTGACCAGCAGTAAAAGAAATGCTAAAAGAAAGTCTTCTAGAGGCTGGTGATATTTTTTAACTAGTGTTCTAAATTTCCTCAAACTTTTCAAACCTATCTAGCAGAAAACAGATAGATTAAAGTGTAAACTTCTTAAGTAGTGTTTTTAAATAACATCAGTTCCTTGCTCAAAAAACTTTAATATTTCTTTGTTTCTATTGACCAACATCCAGATTTATTTTTCCAGACATCCAAGACAAATCATCTTCCAGACTAACTTCCTAGCACTCTCTAACCTATACATGATCTGGCCAACCTTCTATTCCCCTTTTCCTTTGGTCAAAGGAGGAAGCAACAGTTTCTGTCTTTCCCATCTCTATATTTTACACATAAAATATCTTAAAATCAATTT
Organism: Sturnira hondurensis; assembly: GCF_014824575.4. NCBI lineage: Eukaryota > Metazoa > Chordata > Mammalia > Chiroptera > Phyllostomidae > Sturnira > Sturnira hondurensis. Next base: position 1,395 of record NW_028082429.1, read on the forward strand.
TGAAAACATTCATGAACTACCCTAGAGTGTGTTAGTCACTTTTTAAAAATTAAGTGTTTTATTGTTCTACACAGTTATCCCAATTTCCCCCGCTTTGCTCTCTTCCACCCAGCCTACCCTCCGCTCCCACAGTCAATCCCTACTCTATTGCCCATGTCTGTGGGTGATTCACACATGTTCCTTAACTAGTCCCTTCTCTTTCTTTTCAGCCTTATCCCCCTCTTTCCTCCCCTCTGGTCACTGCCAGTCTGTTCCTTTTTTTCCATGCCTCTGGTTCTATTTTGCTTATTTGTTTGTTTTGTTCATTAGGTTCCTCTTAGAAGCCAGATCATATGGTATTTGTCTTTCAATGCCTGGGTTCTTTCACTTAGTATATTATTCTCCAGCTCCATCCATGCTGAATCTAATGATAACTCAGAAATCTAATGTCTAACCCAGAATCTAATGTCTGTTCTCACTAAGTATTAAGCTAACTTTAGACATCTTAAGTTATACTGAGAGTGGAAAATAAACACGATCTGAGTTATCTTCTTGACATATCCCCCCACTGGTCTGTGGAACTAGAAGATGAGCCCCTCTGCTTAGAATGCTCTCCCTTCCCTGCACTGCCCTTGCCTAGGTCACTTCTATTCATTCTTAAGATCCAACTTACATGCCACCTTCCTGTGAAAGCACCCGCCCAGCTCTTCTGGTTGAGTTAGTGCTCCTCGTTTTCCCACCTTACCTGTGACATATCATCACTGCCATTACTGTATGATATTAGAATCATCTGTGTCTTGTTTTTCAGACTTGAGTTGGTGCTATTTGGATCAGAAAGTGAATCTTATTGGTCTCAGTAGCCAGTTCCTGAGATAAACAGATGCTTTGTTCACCAGTGATGTTCACAAAATATCTGCTTTGTTCACCAGTGATATTCACAAAATGAGTGAATACATGAATGAGTGGACATGTCTGGAGGGTACAATGATCTTTTTAAGGAAGTCTAGTCCCCATGAGAGCATATGACCAGCTTCTCCCAGAGGCAGAGCCAGGACCTGGGTAGCAGGGGCATGCAATTGTTCTCAAAGTACAGGTCTTCATATCGAGGGCAATGCTTATACTGACTATTTTTTAAGTTTTATGGTGCCTCATATACACAAAAAAGGAGGTAAACATAAGGGGTTTTGGTCTCCTCACAGGAAACAGACAGCTAATCCATCAGAAACTATACACTGTTGTGAAGAATCTGGGACAGACCAAGAGATGTGGTGGGAGGGCAGGGAAACACTTGCTCCAACTTCCCTGCAAACGGAACAGTGTCTGCCCCAGGAGTTACCCAGGGTTCCCACCCTCTGATTGCACCAGAGGTCCCCTCTGGAAGCAGGTACTGGCATCCTCCGGAGTCATGCCCACTCTGGGCCCTGGGCTGATAGAAAGCTGACAGGGTAGAACAGTGGGGACCAGCCAAATCTGAAGGAGACAGCCACAGTTGTGGATCAACTGTAGTCTTGAACAGATTGCTTAGGGGCAGCCTGGGACATCATCTGACATCCCTAGGGGTGGGTCCAGAAAGAGAAGGCAGTGGCAAACTCTTGATTCTGCTGAGACAAATTCCACCGCTGTCTTCTTCATTATTTGAATTATTTTCTCTCTTGCATAGCTTTTTAACATTCATTTCTTTTCCTTCAAGTCCATGCCTATAATTTCACTAGTTTTTTAAATTTTAGTTTATTTCAAATCTCATATTTTGCTCCTACATTCTCTTATTCCATTTTACCTTTTCCCCTTTTTTTCTTATTTTTGTTTTAAATTCTATTTTTTCTCTTGCTACAATTTGTTTCTATTCTGCATTCTTACTATTTCTTCTCCCTCCGACCTCTCAAAACCATTTTTCTTGTCATTACTGATTTCCCATTCTTTTTCTCATTCTTAAAGTACCCTATTCACTCTCCATCTTTATGTATCTTCGCTCATTGGTTGTAGATAAGGTGGTTGTTGTTGAATTTCTTCAATTTCATTCCTAGAGCTTCACTATTGTTGCATTTCATATCTCAAATTTTACCATTCCCCTCTCCTACTCCATTTCCTGCCCTTTCTTTATGTTGTTTTAAATTTAATTTTTCCTGTCTTAGCCTGGTTTTTATTCCTCTGTCTTAGTATTTCTTCTCGCTCTGTCCTCTCAAAATCACGTTTCTTTCCTCTAGAAATCTCATGAGCTTTTTCTTTTTCTCCTTAGACCCATTCCACCAGTAATAATCTTTGCTCATTTGTTGCTGATATTGCTGTGGTGGATCTTTTTCTCCATTATGGTTCCTACTTTTCTCACTATTGTTTTTGAGTTCTCTTTTATTTTAAAATCCAAACTATAACTCTTCCCTTTTCTTACTCAATTTTGCCTTCTCCTGCTTTTTATTAATTATGATGTAATTTCTATTCTCTTTCTTTGCTTTGTTTCTATTCCTTACTCTTATTATTTCTCCTCCTTCTATCCTCTGAAATCATTTTTATTTCAGTTAGTCATCTCATATTCATTTTTTCTTTCTTATAATGGTCTTAATCTCTTCATACCCTTATTAATATCTGCTCATTTGCTATTGATAGCATGGTTGTGGGTGGTGGTTATTTTTTCTGCAGTGGGTTTATTTTCCTGGGTTGTTTTGCTTTGTTCTCGCACCACTTATACAGAGGCAGACAGGACACGGTGGGCAGTGTGACTCTCAGCCAGCCTGCTGAAGGAAGAACCCACCAAAGAATGACCATACATCAACCAAGTCCAATTACAACAAGAGAACCATCACACAAATGTCATAAAAAGCATCCTAATAGCATTCAGCTCAGTAGATCAGGGAGGATCCCCACAGAGTGCATGACACAGTCCCACAGGTCTCCTACCACAGAAGGTCACACAACAAAGACAGAGCGTCCAAGAAGAGTCCAATATAATACATGGGAACAATCAAGAAGAGTCACCTGAAATGGGGAGAAAAAGAAATAATCTGCAATCCAAAGAAAAAAAAGGAATCTCCAGAAAGAGTGCTACATGAAATAGAGGCAAGAAATCTATCAGATGCTTAGTTCAAAATAAGGGTTAGAAGCTCAGTAAGAACCAAAAGGAACTCTATGGAAGCTACAAGGAACTTAGTGAGAACTACATCAGCACGGAAAAGGCCATAGAAACTACCAATAAGAGACAGTAGGAAATGAAGAGTACAATATCTGAGATGAATAATACAACAGAAGGAATTCAAAACAGGCTAGATGAAGCAGAGGATTGAATCAGTGAGCAAGAAAACAAGGTAGAGAAAAAAAATACCCAAATGGGGTAACAAAATGAAGAAAGACTAAAAAAATTATTAATAGTGTCTAAAGGCACTTGAAGAGAAGAAGAAACCTAGTAATATTCATATCATAGAGATCAGAAGGAGAAGAGGAGCAGAAAAGGAATAGAAAAAAAACTGTTTAAAAGAGCAACGATAGAAAACTTCCCTAACTTGCAGACACAAAAAGTCACATAGCTCTAGGAAGCACAGAGTATCTCAACCAACACGAACCCAAAGAAGCTCACTCCAGGAGATATTATGGGCAAAATTTAAAGACCAAAAAAAAAACCTGTTAAAGGAAACAAGGGAGAAATAGGTAGTAACATACAAGGGAACTTAGATGAGGCTATCTGCTGATTTCCAACAAAAACACTATAAGCCAGAACAGAATGGCAAGAAGTACTCCAAGTAATGAAAAGCAAAGTCCTGCAACCAACACTACTTTATCCAGAAAGGCTCTCATTTAAAATGGAAGGGGAAATAAGGAGTTTCCCAGACCAAAAAAAAAATCCTAGAACAGTTCATCTCCTCCAAACCAGCATTGCAAGAGACAGTAAGGGAACTGCTCTAAGAAGATAAAGAAAAGGAGAGAGAGTAATGCAGGTACAAAGGGAAAAGCTGCAATGAATAAGTACTCTTCAACAATAACCTTAAATGTAAGTGGGTTACATTCTCCAATCAAAAGACAAAAACCAAAATGTGACCCACACATATGCTTTCTTCAAGAGACCCATATCAGACCAAAAGACGTACACAGGTGGAAAGTGAAGGGATGGAAAAAACATTCTAAGTAAATGAACATGAAAAAACGCTGTGGTAGCAATACTTACATCAGAAAAAATAGGCTTCAAACAAAGACCATAAAGAGACAAAGAAAGACAGACACTACATAATATTTAAGGCAGTAGTCTATCAAGAAGATATAACCATCATAAACACACATGCACCCGATGTAGGAAAACTTAAACATAAAAGAAAAATTTTCAAGCAAGATATCAACAGCAACACAATCATCACGGGGGATTCTAACATCGCATTGTTGACAATGGACAGATATTAGAAGCAAAGAATCAACAAGGATATGGTGGCACTGAAAATTAAGATCAAATGGACTTAATTGATATACATGTGTGTGTATATATATACACACATACGCATATGTATATACACATATACATATATGTGCCTGCATATACATATATACTATATGTGTACATATGATATACACAATGTATGTATACACACATATGCATATATGCATATAATTGATATGCATGTGCATATGTATACATATATACACATGTATATACACATGTGTATGTGCATGTATATACACATACACACAGATAGAACACTTCATCCCAAAGAAGCAAAATACACATTCTTTTCAAATGCATGTGGAACATTTTGAGAGATAGACCTCACAGTAGGGCACAAAATGAGCCTCAAAGAAATTTAAGAATATTGAAATTATATTCAGCATCTTCTCAGATCACAATGACTTGAAACTAGAAACCAATCTCAAGGAAAAAATTCATGGACATTCAAATTTATGGAGACTGAATAACATGCTATTAAACAATAAATAGGTTAACAATGAGATGGAGGAAGAAATTTAAAAGTTTCTGGAATCAAATGAAAATAAACACACAGCGGCCCAAAACCTATGGGATATAGCAAAGGCAATACTCAGAGGGAATGCATATCAATAGAGGCCTACCTAAAAGAGATAGAAATATTTCAAATAAACAATCTGACCCTACATCAGATTTGCATATTATTTGCAATGTGCTGACATATTATTTGCAGATAACATGGTAGTATACATAGAACACCCTCTAGACTCCACCAAAAACCTACTCAACCTAATAAGTGAATTTTGCAAAAAGGTGGGATACAAAGTCAATATTAAAAAATAGAAGGCATTTTTGTATACCAACAAAGAAACATCAGAAACAGAAATTAGGAAAAACATCCCATACTATAGCAACAAGAAAAATAAAATACCTAGGAATAAACTTAACCAAGGAGGTAAAACACCTATACTTGGAAAATTATAGAACACTGAAGAAAGAAAATGAGGAAGATACATATAAGTGGAAGCATATACCATGTTCATGAATTGGAAGAATTAACATCATTAAAATGGCCATACTACCCAAAGCAATATATAGATTCGACAAAATCCCTACTGAAATACAAATGGCATATTTCACAGGTCTAGAAAAAATATTTTAAAAGCTTATATGGAACTCCCCTCAAAAAACCCTCAAATAGCCTCAGCAATTTGACAAAGAAGAAAAAGTAGAAGGGATCACAATACTTGGTATCAAACTATACTACAGGGCCACTGTAATCAAAACAGTCTGGTACTGGCATAAGAACAGACACAGACAAATGGAATGGAATAGAGAGCACAGAAATAAGCCCATGACTCTATGATCAATTAATATTAGACAAAGAGGGCAGGAGCATAACATTTACTAAAAATAGCCTCTTGAATAAATAGTGTTGGGAGGTCTGGACGTACGCACACCCCTCAAAAAGTGAAACTTGACCACCGACTTACACCATACACCAGAATAAACTCAGGATGGATTAAAGACTTAAATATAAGTTGTGATACCATGGAAGTGCTAGAGGAAGACACAGGCAGTAACATTTCAGATATCCCACAGAACAATATTTTTGCCAATATATCTCCCAAGGCAAGGGGAAAAAAGTAAACAAATGCAACTACATCAAAGTAAAACCTTCTGCACAGTTAAAGAAACTACCATCAAAGTGAAAACAGAACTGACCATATGGGAAACCATATTTTCCAATCAGGCCTCAGACAAGAGTTTGATCTCCAAAATATATAAAGAACTCATATGACTCAACACCACAAAGACAAAATATCTTATTCTAAATGGGCAAAAGACCTGTATTGACACTTCTTCAAGGAGGACATACAGATTGACCAGAGACATAGGAAAGGATGCTGGACATCACTAGCCATCAGAGAGATGCAAATTAAAAGCACAATGAGATATCACCTCACACCAGTTGGAATAGCCATCATGAACAAGTCAACAAACAATGAGTGATGTGAGGATGTGCAGAAAAGGGAATCCTAGTGCACTGGTGGTGGGAGTGCAGACTGGTACAGCCACTGTGGAAAACATAGGATTTTCTTGAAAAATTAAATATGGGACTGCCTTTTGCCCAGTGATTCTATTGTTCTGATTATACTCTAAGAATCCTGAAACACCAATTGAAAAGAACCTACACACCCCTATGTCCATAGCAGCATTATTTACAATAGCCAAGTGCTAGAAAGAGCATAAATGCCCATCAGTAAATGAGTGGATCAAAAAACTGTAGTGTCTTTAAACAATGGAATACTATGCAGCAGAAAAAAGGAGGCACTCCTACCATTTGCAACAGCATGGATGGGTCTGGAGAACGTTATGCTAAGTGAAATAAGCCAGGCATTGAAAGACAAATACTATATGATCCCCTCTATAAGTGGAACCTAATCAACAAAATAAACATGCAAGCAAAATAGAAATGAAAATATGGAAATAAAAACCAAAATGACAGTGACTATATGGGAGGAGGAAGGGGAGGGTGACAATGGGGTACGAAGGGGGAGAGTCAAGGAACATGTGTTAAGGACACATGGACGAAGATAATAAGGCAGGGAGCATTGAATGAGGATGATAGATGAGCGTAGGGCAGGGGACAGTAATGGGGGATAATTGAGGACACCTGAAACTAAACAACAATAAAAAATAAAAAATTAAAGAAAAACAGTGGTACATTTACACACTGGAATACTACACAGGAGAAAGAAGAAACTCCTACCTTTTTCAACAGCATGGATGGAGCTGGAGCAGGGAAACTACAGGGAGTATTATTGCCCTGAATCTTAAAGAGAGTGACGGAGGAATAGCGCACTGTCTAAGCCTCATGCATCAGGAAGTCTGCACAAGGTGCTTGGCGCTTCCTTCCTGGAACTCTACCTCTCATCCCAGATACCTATTTCCCTTCGTTGTCTACAATTTAAGATCTATTCCAAGGTAATTATCAAATTCAAACCTGTGAGGAAGGCTGCAGGACAGAGGAGGAACCACAAGACGGCGCTGCTCCCCTTGTGTGCTGGTTTGACACACCTGCCATTTCTGAGCATGCCTCTCTTTTTATAGTCTGTGACAGGAACTTGCAGGGCAGTTTGTCTTGCCTAACACACGAGTCAAGATTTTCTAGGAGGTCTCACCAAAGGATCACAAAAGTAGAGGAAGAGACCCCTTAGCTGTGGTATTACCAACCAAACCTGCTGCTGGTTCCCTGCCAGCCATGCTGTCTGCTTCCAGCTTGGTACTTGTGATCTTCTTGATGTTGGGTAAGTAACATTTCTCGGGATTTCTAAGGTGTTTTCTTCCTTGGATTCAGGATGCTTGCCAAGCTGGAGATGATTCCTTTTCATTGCGAATATAACAAAGCTTTTAATTATTATTTTAGGAGGGACCAGTGGAGACTCAGTGAACCAGACAGAAGGCCCTGTTACCCTCCCAGAGGGGAAAACTTTGATCCTGAACTGTACTTACCAGACCACCTACACTACTACAGAATATCTTTTCTGGTATATCCAATATCAAAACAAAGCTCCTGTTCTCCTCCTGAAAAGCTCCTCGGATAATCAGGAGGTCCACAACAGAGGTTTTCAGGCCAAACTGGTGAAGTCTGAGAAATCGTTCCACCTGCAGAGACCTTCAGTGCAAATGTCAGACTCAGCGGTGTACTTCTGTGCTCTGAGTGGCACAGTGTGGGAGTCCACAGGGGGAGCTGAACACAAACCCAGAGGGGCTCACACAGTGCTGCAAGGGAGCAGCCTGGCTATTCTATTCTGGGAGTCACTGGGAGCTTCCCTGGCTGTTCTCAGGAGACACACAGGTATTTACAGGGAAGTGGAGACTATACTTTGCAAATACAAACAAAAATACTTGTTATGGCAAATATGTCTACTCATCGAGAGTGTAGGACACAGCTCTTTCTGTTCTGCTACTGTGTATATCCCATTAAAATCATTTTTACCTAGTTAGTAAATACAAGTATGATGTCAACATGATGTGGAAGTTTCACTGATTCTCTGTGACTTTTCTAAGCACATTGTTAATTTATGCGAATCCAAAGAACTATCAGGAAAAGTTTCTCATTATAAAAATGCCTCAACTGCACTTTAACGTAAGCAGAGTTTGTTTCAGTGGGTCAAGACTTCCCAGAGTTTTCAAGGCAAGCAACCGGGTAAAGCTGAGAGGAAGGTCAAATGACTCTGGGGCTGTCCCCAACTCTGATCTTAACATATCGATTTATGAAGAACATTTACACTTAAAAGTTTGATGAATCTTGTCTCCTTGGAAATACCTTTTTTCATGAACCTGTATCTGAAGAGAGGAAACACAAGTCCTGATATTGAAGGCTACAAAGATTTGAAGGCTACTGGCTATGATACAAGGGAGAAATGCCACAGGTTATTGAATGTTGCTGGTACATTTAGTAGGATTTTAATTTTTTTATAATGGTCTGTTTACAAAGTTGTATAATCTAAGGATTTTCCCTATGTCAATTTTCACCATTATTAATATGTGTGGTTTGGAATCACGAGAGGATTTTCAGAAATACATGTATTGAAATGTAACAGTAATCCCTGTACTTAGGCACTGGGTAGAATTTTCTCAGTTTCTGTTTACACACAACGTATGTTTTCTACCTTCTGTTACTGAACATGACACACACATGACACATTTTGTGCTTCAGAGGCCTGTGTGAAATCATTCATTAACAACAAGATGTTTCTCATGTAAATTTTACTGGATTCCATGCAAGGTGGAAACAAAGACTGAGACTAAAAACTTT
>NW_028082429.1:16441-32986 GCF_014824575.4 Sturnira hondurensis
TTGGGTTGGTGGTATTCTTTGAGTAGAGTCATGTGAGTTCTTTGTATATTTTGGAGATTAAACCTTTGTCGGAGGTGTCATTGGCAAATATGTTTTCCCAAACTGTTGCTTCTCTTTTTATCTTGATACTGTTTTCCTTGGCCATGCAGAAGCTTTTAAGTTTGATGAGATCCCATTTGTTTATTCTTTCTGTTATGTCCCTGGCTCTAGGGGAGGTATCAGTAAAAATATTGCTGCATGGAATATCTGAGATTTTCCTGCCAGTGCTCTCCACTAGGGCTTTAATGGTTTCCAGGCTTCTATTTAAGTCTTTTATCCACCTTGAGTTTATTTTGGTGTATGGTGTAAGTTGGTGCTCTAGGTTCATTTTTTTGCATGTGGCTGTCCAGTTCTCCCAACACCATTTGTTGAAGAGGCTATCTTTACTCCATTTTATGTTACTGCCCCCTTTGTCGAACATTAATTGACTGTAGAGATTTCGGTTTATTTCTGGGCTCTCTTTTGTATTCCATTGGTCTATGTGCCTGTTTTTTATGCCAGTACTAGGCTGTTTTGATTACAGTGGCCTTGGAATACAGTTTGATATCAGGTATTGTAATCCCTCCTACTTTGTTCTTCTTTCTCAAAATTGCAGCTGCTATTTGCAGTCTTTTGTGGTTCCATATAAATTTTTGAAATTTTTGTTCTATGTCTGTGAAATATGCCATTGGCACTTTAATAGGTATTGCATGGAATTTGTAAATTGCTTTGGGTAGTATGGACATTTTGATGATGTTAATTCTTCCAATCCATGAACACAGTATATGTTTCCATTTGTTTGTGTCTTCCTTGATTTCTTTCTTCAGTGTTGTGTAGTTTTCTGCATACAGGTCTTTAACCTCCTTGGTTAGGTTTATTCCCAGATATTTTATTTTTCTTTTTGCTATATCGAATGGGATTTTTTTCTTGATTTCTGCCTCTGCTGTTTCATTGTTAGTATACAAAAATGCCTTTGATTTCTAGATATTGACTTTGTATTCCACTGTTTTGCCAAATTCATTTATTAGCTTGAGCAGTTTTTTAGTAGAGGCTATAGGATTTTCCATGTACACTATCATGTCATCTGCAAACAATGACAGTTTTGTTTCCTCCTTTCCCATTTGGATGCCTTTTATTTCCTTTTCTTGTCTGATTGCTGTGGCTAAAACTTCCAATAGTATATTGAATAGAAGTGGTGAAAGTGGACAACCTTGTCTTGTTCCTGATCTTAGTGGAAAAGCTTTTAGTTTTTGCCCATTGAGTGTGATGTTGGCTGTAGGTCTTTCATATATGGCCTTTCTTATATTCAGGAATGTTCCCTCTATTCCCATTTTTCTGAGTACCTTTATCATAAATGGGTGTTGTACCTTATCAAAAGCTTTTTCTGCATCTATTGATATGATCATGTGGTTTTTGTCATTTCTTTTGTTTATGTGGTGTATTACATATACTGATTTGCGGATATTGAACCATCCTTGCATCCCTGGGATGAATCCCACTTGGTCATGGTGTATGATCTTTTTGATGTATTGTTGGATGCGATTTGACAATATTTTATTGAGGATTTTAGCGTCTATGTTCGTCTATGTTCATCAGGGATATTGGCTTGAAGTTTTCTTTCTTTGTTGTGTCTCTATCTGGTTTTGGAATTAGGATGATGCTGGCTTCATAAAAAGAGTTGGGGAGTTTTCCCTCCTTTTGGATTTTTTGAAATAGTCTGTGAAGAATAGGGGTTAGTTCTTCCTTAAAAGCTTTGTATAATTCTCCTGTGAAACCATCTTGTCCAGGGATTTTGTGGGATGGGAGTTTTTTGATTACTTCTTCAATTTCATCTGCTATTATTGGCCTGTTCAGGTTTTCTGCTTCTTTTTCATTGAGTTTTGGAAGATTATATTTTTCCAGAAATTTGTCCATTTCATCTAGGTTTTCAAATTGGCATACATTTCTTGGCATACAGCTCTACATAGTAATTCCTTAAAATCCCTTCTATTTCTGTGGTATCAGTTGTAATCTCTCCTCTTTCATTTCTGATTGTGTTTATTTGGGTCTTCTCTCTTCTTTTCTTGATGAGAGTAGTTAAAGGTTTATCTATTTTGTTTATGTTTTCAAAAAACCAACTCCTGGATTCATTGATCCTTAGAATTGTGCTTTTAGTCTCTATGTCATTTAATTCTGCTCTGATCTTGGTTATTTCCTTCCTTGTACTTGCTCTGGCCTGTCTCTGTTGTGGTTCCTCGAGTTCTTGGAGGAGTCGGGTTAGGTTGTTTGTTTGAAATTTTTCTATTTCCTTTAGGTAAGCCTGTATCGCTGTGAACTTCCCACTCAGGACTGCCTTCACTGTGTCCCATAAATTTGGGATTGTCGTGAGTTCATTTTCATTTGTTTCCAGAAACTTTTTTGTTTCTCCCCTGATTTCTATGTTGACCCATTAGTTGTTTAATAGCATACCATTCAGTCTCCATGATTTTTGGTGTTTTTGGTTTTTTCCTGTGGGGTTAGTTTCCAATTTCAGTCCCTTGTGATCAGAGAAGATGCTTGGTATGATTTGTATTTTCCTGAATTTGTTGAGTCTCATTTTGTGTCCTATCATGTGATCTATCTTTGAAAATGTACCATGAGCCTTGAAAAGAATGTGTATTTAGGTTCTTTAGAGTGAAGGGCTCTATATATATCAATTAGGTCCATTTCATCTAGAGTGTCATTTAATGCTGTAATATCTTTTTTGATATTTTGTTTGGAAGATCTGTCCATTTTTGACAGTGGGGTATTAAAATCCCCTACTATAATTGTGTTGCTGTCAATATCTTTCCTGAGGTCCTCTAGGATTTTCTTTCTGTATTTGGGTGCTCCTGAGTTGGGTGCATATATATTTATGATGTTAATGTCTTCTTGGTGGATTCTTCCCTTGAGCAATATGAAGTGACCTTCTCGGTCTCACTTTATGGCCCTGTTTTTGAAGTCTATTTTGTCTGATATGAGAATTGCTACCCTGGCTCTTTTTTCTTGTCCATTTGCTTGGAAAATTTGTTTCCATCCCTTCACCTTTAGCCTGTGATGGTCTTTTGACCTGAGGTGGGTGTCTTGTAGGCAGCATATGTGTGGGTCATGCTTTCTTATCCATTCAGCTATTCTGTGTCTTCTAATTGGTGCATTTAATCCATTTACATTTAAGGTTATTATTGAAAGGTACTTATTCGTTGGCATTTATGTACCTGTGTTCCTCTTTATCTCTCTCTTTTCCTTCCTTTCCTTAAAGTAGCCCTTTTAGTAATTCTTGTAGAGCTGGTTTGGTGGAAGCATATTCTTTTAGACTTCTTTTGTCTTGGAAGCTCTTTATTTGGCCTTCTATCTTGATTGAGAGCCTTGCTGGATAAAGTAGCCTTGGTTGTAGGCCTCTGTTTCTCATTACTTGGAATATTTCTTGCCATTCTCTTCTTGCTTGGAATGTTTCCATTGAGAAGTCAGTAGCCAAACTTATTGGGACCCCCTTGTATGTCACTTCCTTTTTCTACCTTGCTGCCTTTAGGATTCTCTCTTTGCCTTGGAGTTTTGCCATTTTAATGATGATGTGTCTTGCAGTAGGCCTCTTTGGGTTCCACCTGCTTGGGACTCCCTGCGATTCCTGGATCCGTGTGACTTTATCTCTCCTCAACTTAGGAAAATTTTCCGCTATTACTCTTTCAGGTAGGGTTTCTATCCCTTGTTCTTCTTCCTCTCCTTCTGGTATTCCTATTATTCAGATATTATTATGTTTCATGTTGTCTTGCATTTCTTTTAAATTCTCTTCATTTTTTCTGGTTCTCTTTTCCCTTACTCGGTCCGCCTCGGAGATTTTTTCTATCTTGTTTTCAATCTCACTTATGCAATCTTCTGCCATATTGATTCTATTCTTCATACCTTCTACTGTGTTCTTCAGTTCATAAATTGTATTCTTCATTTCCTCTTGGCCTTTACTGATGGTTTCTATTTCCTTTTTCATGTTGGTATAGTTTGCAGAGAGTTCATTGTAGCTCCCCTGTAATTTCTGGTAGCTCGTTGTAAGCTCTTTGAATTTCCTGATAACCAGTGCTTTGAATTGCATATCTGATAGTTGACTTGCCTCTATTTCATCTGACATTCTTTCTGAGGCTTCCTCCTTTTCTTTCATTTGGGGATTGTTTCTTTGTCTTCCCATTGTTTGTGATACTCTTCTTGTTGTCCTCTGCTTCTTAAATTGATCTGTTCTGGTTCCCTGGGTTTATGGCATGAATTTCTGTGGTAGGATGCCTGTGAAAGTCAGTGGTGCAGTCTCCTGCAGGTATCTTGGTGTGCCGCCATCCGCGGTAGCAAGGGTGGTCACGAGGTGAGGCGATGGACTTAACTTAATTAAAAGAATGGAGAGGTCCAAGTGCTCTTGCTGGAAAATGGCAACTTTATTCAAGGAACTGCTGGCTTATATGCAGAACTGCAGTGGCCTGAGAACAATGCTGTTTTACAAAAGTTTGTACATTCCTGAAGGCTATCAAGAGGGCAAGATGTTCTCACATCCTGAGAACATTAGCCCACAGATAACAGTGTCCTCAAGATTATCACTTCCTTGGAACATGACGCACATGCCAAGACCTTGTTCTTTCCTTCAATGCTGAGAAGGAGAAGGTCCGGAAGATGTCAAGATACCCGCCGGCTCCAGGGACCAGAAACCAAGTCCCTCCACCGTTTTCACAGTGGGGGCTCTGTCCTTGGTCCCCTGCGGCCTGGCGGGCTCCCACATTGGTGTTCTCCGCTTCCACCTACCTGTCTTTATTGTTTGTGTATGATCAGTTGTGGGGGGAGGCAAAATGGTTTATGAAAGTAGAAGATTATTTTATGTTATTTACAGACACAGTTGGCAGAGGAGAAATAGACAATCTTTAGGCTATGTATAGCGTTAACTGTGCTCTTCGACCCAGCTTACCACTTTTAGGAAAGGGTGGGCATAAGTTAAGTGTCTTGTTCAGAAGGGGTGGCTTGTGAGTTGTATCTAGAAAGCAGTGTGGTTGCAGGTGGTCAGATTTGAGGTAAGGTGACAGTACAGGTTAGTAACTGGTTACTAACTGTAGCACGTCAGTAAATAGAGTAATAGAATTCAGGCACCTGTGAGGTGGTCTAAGGTTGGAGAGATGTGTTATGAAGTATTACTGTTGTACAGAACAGCTCTTATTTACAATAATATTAGAGCAACACTCACGTGATATATTCCATGTGATCTGTCTAAATGGGGGTTATAGTGCTCGGGTAGTATAGCAAAGGAAAGCACGTGAAGTATAGAAAATCAGCAAAACACTGTGGAGGAAAGAGCAGTGGGAACCTGTCAGGTAGTACAATAGACCGAGCCAGGACTAAAAAACCCGTATAGAAAAAGGAGGGATACAAAGATATTCTTAAAATAAAAAAAGGAGTAAGAATAATGAAAAAATAATAATACACCTAAAAGAAAACTAAGCAACACACAAACAATCCAACACACACACACACACACACACACACACACAAAAGTCAGGAGAAAAGGGGAATAAACAGAAAATTTAGGAAGAACAGAAGGACTAAAACCGGACAAAAAGGAAAAGAAATGAAGGACAGAGTATTGAAAGATAGAGCAACAATACAGTTTACAAAACATAAGATTAATTACAAAAAAAGTTGAGAGAGAAAAAAAAGGGGGAAGGGAAAACACACACACACACACACACACACACACACACTAGAGAAAGAAAAAAAAAGGAGCACCCTTCCTTTGTTGGTTTCAAACTGTCCAAACCGGTTTCTCTGGTTGCGGGTCTCTGAGGGCAGGTATGCAGGTTCTCGCGAGTAGGCTGCCAACTGGTCCTTGGTCGCGCACACCCCGGGGAGGCTGCCTGTGTCCCGGTATCCGCACCGGTCCTCCTCAGACCCAGGTGTTCCCACCCCTCCCCTGGATGGCTGCTGGGTGGTTGGCCGTGAGGCAAGCTTCGGTCTTAGAGCCCCTCAGTTCACTTTCCAATAGAGACTTCTCCACAAAGCCTGCCTCTCAGCCCAGCCCAATCCCAAAAGACCAGCAACTACAGTGTCCTTCTTAAATCCCCCGGGCTGCTGGGCTGGCAGGCTGGCAACCAGAGAGTCTGCAGTTGCCACCCTTTACGTTAATTTAAGCCCACAGGTCTCTGCCCAGTATTAATCTGCCTGCCTAGATGGGGAGGGGAGTCAGTTCTCTCCCATGGAGTCTGTCGCCGACCCACCGGGTTCTGGTTCTCCAGCGTTCACTCTGTCACAGGCGCCCCGGCCCTGGATTCAGACGGGGCTTCTGTTTCCCAGTGATGGTGCCGGCCTCCGCTGTGCGCCAATTTTCCTCAGTACTCACGCTCCGCCTGAGGTCGCCGGCCCTGGGCGCTCCGGAGCGCAGCCTGCAGCGGAATAGGCCTCGGGCGCACAGCAGCTTTTGTCCTCACTCGCCTTCTGGAGTCCTCACTGACCTACAGCTGTCTGGTTCGTCTGTCACACTCTGTGGTCTCCTATTTTCATAAATGTTGGGGAACTGTTGGTTGATTATGCTGTTCTTTAGTAGATCCGCCCAGATTTTCCAACAGATGCCCGGGAGCTGGGTTCCCTCCATACTACTCTGTCGCCATCTTAACCCCTCTCCTATTCAGTCTTGCTACTTTTCCAGCTTCATTCCACAAATACTCATACACTCCTATTTCTCTCTCACACACTCTCTCTTTCTCTAACTTAAATAATATTGGTATCGTTAAGTTTCTTAAAAGTACCCTGTTCCTTCTATATTACCCTTTATGTACAACGGTCCAAGAGTCAGGAAGCGAAGGAAAGTCAACAGGAAGGAGGGATAGAATCACAGAACTCTACCCTTTCAAGCTTGCAGTTTTTCCTGTATTTATTGGTTATTTGATTGAAATCTATTTTCACTACTACTCTGTGAGATTCTTCATGACGGGGACCATGTCTGTGTTAGTTACCTTTGAATCCTGAGCACTCAAGTACCTTAGGCATAAGGATCATGAAATCTCCTCCTTCCTCCCCTCTATCCAGTAATCAATTCACCATACTTCCTCCATTTTAGCCTCCTCAAAGAGCTATGATAATATTGTACAGGTAACAAACATGAAATAAGGATGAGTTTCTCTGACTAGAGTCAATGGATCACTGAAGGTTTATGGATAAATTCTGGGGATGTAGAAGGATTGGCCCTCAAGTTAAAGTAGCTGCTACCTATTTTAAAAAAAAAATACAGTTTTACTGGAAAAAAGCCTGGCCCATTGATTTATGCACTGGCTGTGGTTATTTTGTGCTGTAACTGCAGGGCTGAGTAGTTGCAACAAAGACCAAATGACTTCAGGACTGAAAGGGTTTACCATTTGACACTTTACAAAAAAAAGCTTGCAAACCCCTGGGGTGGGTACAAATTATTTGAGAATTTTTCTATTGGTCAATTGGACAATTGGAAAATTTTCTATTGGTGTATGGGCCAATGTAAGACCACTGGACACAAAAAGTTTGTATTTGACTCCCTATTTTGTGTATAGGAGGCATCATCAAATTTTCAAAATAGACCATGTGAGCATGGTTCTCTATATGAAAGTCTATACATTGAGAAACATTGCACATCCCTGTTACCCAGGTCTTGGCACTGCCTCTGGAAGAAGCTGGTCACATGTTGTCATAGAGACCAGACCTTAAAAGACATGACCACTCATTCATGTATTCACTCATTCCTCAGATATTTTGTGAACATCACTGGTGAACAAAGCATCTGTATATCTCAGGAACTGGCTACTGAGACCAATAAGATTCAGTTTCTGATCCCAAGGGCACCAACTCAAGTCTGAAAAACAAGACACAGATGATTCTAATATCATACAGTAATGGCAGTGATGATATGTCACAGGTAAGGTGGGAAGATGAGGAGCACTAACTCAACCAGAAGAGCTGGGCGGGTGCTTTCACAGGAAGGTGGCATGTAAGTTGGATCTTAAGAATGAATAGAAGTGACCTAGGCAAGGGCAGTGCAGGGAAGGGAGAGCATTCTAAGCAGAGGGGCTCATCTTCTAGTTCCACAGACCAGTGGGGGGATATGTCAAGAAGATAACTCAGATCGTGTTTATTTTCCACTCTCACTATATCCTAAGATGTCTAAAGTTAGCTTAATACTTAGTGGGAACAGACATTGGATTCTGGGTCCAGGGAGACTACAGGGAGTCTGATTGCCCTGAATCTTAAAGAGAGTGACCGAGGAATAGCGCACTGTCTAAGCCTCATACATCGGGAAGTGTGCACAAGGTGCTTGGCGCTTCCTTTCTGGAACTCTGTCTCTCATCCCAGATACCTATTTCCCTTCTATGTCTACAATTGAAGATCCATTCCAAGGTAATTATCAAATTCCAAGGTGTGAGGAAGGCTGCAGGAGAGAAATGAAACCACAAGAGGGCGCTGTTCCCCTTGGGTGCTGGTTTGACACACCTGCCATTTCTGAGCATGCCTCTCTTTTTATAGCCTGTGACAGGAACTTGCAGGGCAGTTTGTCTTGCCTAACACACGAGTCAAGATTTTCTAGGAGGTCTCACCAAAGGATCACAAAAGTAGAGGAACAGCCCCCTTAGCTGTGGTATTACCAACCAAACCTGCTGCTGGTTCCCTGCCAGCCATGCTGTCTGCTTCCAGCTTGGTACTTGTGATCTTCTTGATGTTGGGTAAGTAACATTTCTCAGGATTTCTAAGGTGTTTTCTTCCTTGGATTTAGGATGCTTGCCAAGCTGGAGATGATTCATTTTCATTGAGAATATAACAAAGCCTTTCATTTTTATTTTAGGAGGGACCAATGGAGACTCAGTGAACCAGACAGAAGGCCCTGTTACCCTCCCAGAGGGGAAAACTTTGATCCTGAACTGTACTTACCAGACCACCTACACTACAGAATATCTTTTCTGGTATGTCCAATATCAAAACAAAGAGCCTGTTCTCCTCCTGAAAAGCTTCTTGGATAGTCAGGAGGTCCACAACAGAGGTTTTCAGGCCAAACTGGTGAAGACTGAGAAATCCTTCCACCTGCAGAGACCTTCAGTGCAAATGTCAGACTCAGCGGTGTACTTCTGTGCTGTGAGTGGCACAGTGTGGGAGTCCACAGGGGGAGCTGAACACAAACCCAGAGGGGCTCACACAGGGCTGCAGGGGAGCAGCCTGGCTATTCTGGGAGCCACTGGGATCTTCCCTGGCTGTTCTCAGGAGACACACAGGTATTTACAGGGAAGTGGAGACTATACTTTCCACATACAAACAAAAATACTTGTTATGGCAAATATGTCTACTCATCGAGAGTGTAGGACACAGCTCTTTCTGTTCTGCTACTGTGTGTATCCCATTAAAATCATTTTTACCCAGTTAGTAAATACAAGTATGATGTCAACATGATGTGGAAGTTTCACTGATTCTCTATGACTTTTCTAAGCACATTGTTATTTTATGCTAAACCAAAGAACTACCAGGAAAAGCTTCTCATTATAAAAATGCCTCAACTGTACTTTAACGTAAGTAGAGTTTGTTTCAGTGGGTCAAGAATTCCCAGAGTTTTCAAGGCAAGCAACCGGGTGAAACTGAGAGGAAGGTCAAATGACTCTGGGGCTGTCCCCAACTCTGATCTTAACATATTGATTTATGAAGAACATTTACACTTAAAAGTTTGATGAATCTGGTCTTCTTGGAAATACCTTTTTTCATGAACCTGTATCTGAAGAGAGGAAACACAAGTCCTGATATTCAAGGCTACAAAGATTTGAAGCCTACTGGCTATGATACAAGGGAGAAATGCCACAGGTTATTGAATGTTGCTGGTACATTTAGGAGGATTTTAATTTTTTTATAATGGTCTGTTTACAAAGTTGTATAATCTAAGGATTTTCCCTATGTCAATTTTCACCATTATTAATATGTGTGGTTTGGAATCACAAGAGGATTTTCAGAAATACATGTATTGAGATGTAACAGTAATCCTGTACTTAGGCACTGGGTAGAATTTTCTCAGTTTCTGTTTACACACAACGTATGTTTTCTACCTTCTGTTACTGAACATGACACACACATGACACATTTTGTGCTTCAGAGGCCTGTGTGAAATCATTCATTAACAACAAGATGTTTCTCATGTAAATTTTACTGGATTCCATGCAAGGTGGAAACAAAGACTGAGACTAAAAACTTTGCTTTCTTGTTAGAAAGTTGAAGCCCAGTGATTGCTTTTCACGTTGATTATCTTGGGAGAAAAGGAGGCCCATGTAAGACTTAAAGGTGCATACATAACTATGTCATCCAGGGTATTCACTGTAGTTCATAATAAACTGCATTCTATAAAAGTCCCACATTTTCTATCAAGGAGGAATTAACTGAACAGAATCCCACTTCTCTACTGTTTATTTCCAGTCTGATAAGTTATAATTAGACAAAATAATCTAGCTCAGGTGTCTAGCATATCCCACTAGTAGAGGAAGCATGAGCCACAACACAGGCAAACTCATCTTGTATTTACTAATTTTATTTCCTGTACAGGGGAAGAGCATCACACAGTCCAGTAACTTTGCTTATACCTCTTCAGCACACGGTACAGAATTAAGATCTCTGTTTTAGTCAAAATATAGGAATTCCACTGAAGAGGAGAGCTACCAATATGCGGATTGCCATTGTGCTGAAGGCAGTCATTGCCTCTCTCTGGTCTAGGATGGTCTAGGTGAGTCTGGTCTAGGTGAGGATGGTCACAGACAAAGGGCTCCAGTTCCTCCCAGTGCCACAGGCTGTGGAGAGAAGCAGATCACTGTTGTCTGATGAGGCTTAAAAGGGAGGATAATGGGCAATGGAACCAGAGTGCAGGCTCCTAAGCCACTTCATCCCTTATTTTCTCAGGGTTACATACAGTCTATGTCTTTTCTCTCCTTCATGCTCCAGTATGACCTAGAAAAAAGGTCCAATATGCAATTTCTGTGGTAGAGAAAGAGGCTGCATCCTTGTCTGTGTATATGAAACTAGCAGTTACAGTATTATTTATTCTGGTACACAGCACCATTTAGTGGGAAAATGACTTTTCTTGTTCATCAGGAGTCATATAATGGGAAAAACACACCAGAGAGTTAATATTCTTTGAACTTTCAGAGACCAGCCAGTTTCATTCATCTCACCATCACAGACTCCCAGCTTGGAGGTTCAGCCATGTGTTTCTGTGCTTGGAGCCTGTGGGAACCCCACAAAATTGTCCACATGAGATAGGACCCCTGGGGAGAGACTCCATCTCAGACAGGATGAAGCAGAGACTGTGCCAGCACAGGTGGGGGTTTGGCAAGGAAATCTTCATTCAGTTCCTGCAGAATGTCCAGATATGTCCTTCAGTGAAAGCAAATGCATCTCCATTGTTTAGAATAGATTAAGGTAGAATATGAAGCATATAAAATTTTATAAAACCAAAAAGGGCAACAAGAAAATCTATCAATCTCTCATTGATTTTATTGATATGAGAGAATAATCTAATTACCATTAGACAAAATAAGTGACTCCATTGTTGGCAGTGTTAAATCTTCAGAATCGTTCATACATCTATGAATTCATTATTATTTCAAATGCTTTAATCTCTTTGTAATAAAAATTTCTTTCATCGATTTTTCTTAAAAAACATATTACTATTACTCCCTGGTGTAGAATATATTATGTAATTTAGATTTCTTCCTATAATCAAACTAATGATCTGTCACACAAGAGTATAGTTTTGGAATGTTCCTCAAAGTACCTCTCTTTGGCTCCTCTCTTTTTGTGACCTGATCATGTTTTTTAAAAAACACCAGATTGTGTTGCTCTCTCATGTGGAAGCTGTGTACAGAGGAGATGTTCAAAGTGGGAATATGTCCTAACCTGTTGAGTCTCTTGCCTTTCCTTCCCCCTCACCTGAACCCCACACCCAGGTGCCAGGCAAGAATGACAGCTATGTGGCAATCAGGGCCCATCTGTGATTGTCCAGTGTCTGCTTCCTGTGCAAGCATATGTTTTTGTTTTTTTTAACAGATGTTACAATAGGTGGGGAAGAGCAAAGATTTTTACTTTTTGTTCCACATTAGTGTTTAAAAATCTCTCAGTTAATTGTCAACATTTAAAAGTCAGACATCACATTAAAAACTTGCTTTCTACCTTCTTTGGGAAAAACTCTAGGAACATGAGAGTCTCGGGGATAGAGACCAAAAGTTCTGTTTGAATACATAATGAGCTTAATTTACTCTCCATTTATTTTAAAATGCTGCAGATTTACCATACACAATATGAACTAACCTAAAAGTAAAAATGTATATTATAGGTTATAATATACAAGCTAATCCACAAGACAAACAATCTGAATTAATATGTCATTTAACTATGACTTTTTCACACCTGATATTTCATCGATCACAACATGTACTCTACTTTCATAAACTTAAGTCTATTCATTAGTTCAAAAAACATTTAGTTTTATGGTAAGATTTGGGCAACACCAGTTAGCAAGACTGAGGTGGTTTCTGCTGCCTTTGTTGGAGAGACCACGTTCCAGTGGTGTCCAGTATCAAATAGCAACACAAAGAACACTGATGAGATTTCAGAGCTTATCACACAAGCGACCTATGTAACCGTAAGCAAGTAGTTAACTTCTCTGAATTTGTTTCTTCTTCTGCAACATGAAGAGGTTTGATTAGGAAGTAGCTGTTGAGTACTGTTCCAAATATTACTAGCCTCACAGGCACACTTAGTGAACTGTTATTTTTGAGTTTCTGTACCCCTTTATTCAGAAAAAGACTCTTGGGCAGAGTGGAGCTCTGAAAGGTGATTGAAAGATTGAGGCTTTGTCCCTGAGTCCTTTAATTCCCCCCAAGTCAGGCTGCAAGCTTATTAGCTATGGACAGGCTGAGACAGAAGCAATAGTGCAAAGGGCCTGTGGGTGAGGAGCTGAGGATGTAAAGCTGCCACAGCCCATAGGACAGCTGGGGCTCTCTGGGTAGCCCCTGAAATGGACCCGTGAATAAGGCAGTGGTTTGCAGCCATCAGGCTCCATCCCCTGCTGCTTCTTCATAATCCTCCCTCTTCAGGTGTTCCCGGAAATACCCTGAGCTGTCCCCCACATCTCAGAGCCTCTGCTCCAGCACACGCTATCCCTACTGTAAAGTTATACCAGTGCTCTTGGCTAGAGTTTGACCCAAATCAAATAAAGTAACATAAATTAATTTATTTTTTTAATATATTTTATTGATTATACCATTACAGTTGTTCTATTCCCCCCTTCAATCCCTTCCACCCGCACCCTCCCTCCCCCACCATTCTGCCCCGCTTAGTTTATAACTACATGTCTCAAGTTCTTTGGATTCTATATTTCCCCCACTATTCTCGCCCTCCCCCCTATCTATTTTCTACCTACCATCTATGCTATTTTCTGTGCCTTCTCCCCCCTTCTCCCCCTCCCACTCCCCCTGTTTCTAACCCTCCATGTGTTCTTCATTTCTATGGTTCCACTCCTGATCTAGCTGTCCTCTTGGTTTACTTTTGTTTTAGGTGTGGTTGTTAATAGCTGTGTGTTTTCTGTCCTTTCACTNTCTTGGCTAATGTAATTATGATGTGCCTTGGTGTGTTCCTTCTTGGGTCCAACTTCTTTGGGACTCTCTGAGCTTCCTGGATTTCCTGGAAGTCTATTTCCTTTGCCAGACTGGGGAAGTTCTCCTTTATTATTTGTTCAAATACGTTTTCCACTCGTGGCTGTTTCTTTCCCCCTTCTGGTACCCCTATAATTCGGATGTTGGAACGTTTAAAGATGTCCTGGAGGTTCCTAAGCCTCTCCTCATTTTTTTGAATTCTCATTTCTTCATTCCTTTCTGGTGGGATGTTTTGTTCTTCCTTCTGGTCCATTCCATTGATTTGAGTCCCCGTTTCCTTTCCATCACTATTGGTTTCCTGGACATCTCCCTTCATTTCAATTAGTTTAGCCTTCATATATTCCTCTAATTTGTGACTTTGTTCCTCTAATTTATGACTATAATCTACCAGTTCTATGAGCATCCTGATAAATAGTGTCCTGAATTGTGCTTCTGAGAGGCTGGCAATTTCTTGGTTGCTGAGAGTTATTGGTTCTTGGACTTTGAGTTCTGCTTGTGCCATCTTTCGGGTTGTTCGTGCCTGTTCCATAGCAGGATCAGAGCCCTAAAATGTTCACTAGAATAGGGCAACTAAGTCGCTGGGTTGTGACATTGTATGTGGGGGCGGGGTCAAAGAGCGACAATGGCTCTCACCGGTATTGCAGGGCAACTAAGTAGCTAGGTTGTGACGCTGTATGTAGGGGCGGGGTCAAAGAGGGACTCCGGCGACCTGTCTAAAGTAACATAAATTTAAACATTTCAGTAAGTAAAGAAAAAGCTCATGGTCACTCAATGCACTGTCCAGTTTCCTGAATAATAGATGACACAATTTCTGTTCTGGACCTGATCTACTGCATTGTTTTTAAAGAGGGAATTAAGTAGGTATCAAGTACATATAACGTGTGACAAAATAAGCTCTGCACCTCATCCTTCATGGCACATCTTGTGCTACATGCAGCAGTTGTGTTCAGTCTGACACCTAGTGCAACCTGTCCATGGCTTACATCAGCTCCTGAATTTGCCCTTATTCTCTTTTTCTTCCAGACAATGAGATGTATGTTGAACAGTTTAGTGTTCACCTCTCATATCATCTGCAAACAACACTTGCCTTTGAGTTCATAATGAAAGCTTTCTTTTCTTTGACAAAGGACAGAATTGCCCACCTGTGCCATATGTCCTTGGATGTGAACAGTCCTGTCCTGTGAAGTAGGGTGGAACCCCTGTGTTCCACACCATCATCGCTCTACAATCTCCAGTCCTCAGCATATCTGGACAGAAAGAAACAGATTAGCTGGATGTGAAATAGTAACTCAGTTTGAGGAGTTTCCTAAAGAAGTGAAAAAATCATTTTTCTTGTTTACTAGAGTTGAAAAAAATATTTCCCTTTTGGTGTAATCACCAATTTCCAGGCAATACCAAGGATAGGGGAACAGGTTAAGCTCATGAGAATTTTAAAATAAGCAAAATCCACTGTATGAAAAACTCATAGGACAAACCTGATTTCTCCCACAATAAACTACAACAAATGAAGTGGAGTGAGAAGGCCTAGAGACGAAAAGAGGTTTACACATTTAGTGGGTAAGTCTGTGAATTTCCAGAATAATGCTTGTGCTTTAGAGTTTCCAAATATGCACAGTTGTGTAAGGACAGCCAGGTGATCTGCTCAGCCAGAGATTCTTGCCAACATGCTAACTCTACTCACAAACTGAGTATTTGTCACAGTTAGAGCTAATTTTAATTTGGTGAGGAAATCTGTTTACAGCAAATATTTTTCATTTGAAAAGAATTAATTTTGTGTTCCACAGACTTATTCAAAGCCATCGTTATTATATGGACAGCACAGCCCCTGAGAGTCTGTGCAGGAAAGTATCCCAGAGGTCTGCCAACAAGGGCCCAGTGCCTTACTTGGTTTATGGAAGCATGGAACAATGCTTTGCTTTCTTGCTATTATACCATCAGAAGTTGCATAAAGTAAACCCAGTCCTTGACAAACAACAAGCTGTGAAAATGGCCATTTTCATCTTCTGCTGGGTTTGTTTTACCAGCACAAATCATAACCATGGAAGTAAACAGCTGACAATGAGCAAGCAGGACCTTTAGCTGAGATTCCTGAATTCCCTAAGAAAACAAATAAACAGGAGGCAGCTATACACCATATACATGCCTCTGGAATGAAGAGAGCTGGGCCAATAACATTACGCAGCAAAACTTGGCTTTCTAATGGCTAATACTTAATTGGATTAAAATCAATGATGTGACAGAAGTAGAAAGAGTGTTTCAAAAACCAGGTTACCTCAGAAAGCTTACCTGACCCTTCAAAGAATAAAGGTGTAAGGCTGCTGCTATCCAAGTATGGTCCAGCAACCCCTAAGGAGGCCCCTTCAGAAGGGAGGGGATACCACACTCAGTGAGAGTCCTCTCTCCTGTGTGCAGATCAGTACTCAGCCAAAGACTCAAAGTGATCTGTGTGCTTTTGCAGTTCTCATATTCTCTCTCTCTTTCTCTCTCTCTCTGTCTTGCTCTCTCTCAGAAGATCCCTCCTCTCTAGTGCACTGTTCCACCAATTCCAGGTGTTTCTACACTCGCAAACTTGTCTTCTGTCTCATCAGCACAGTGAGACAGCTGGGTTATTTTTGCTATGCTCTCACTGCACTGAAACAGCCTCCAGGAAGCAAGCTGGTGCAATATTAGGACTCACTTCACTGTTTTTATCTATCTCTGTGCCACCTGTAGTCCAGTGTCCAAAACTTTTTTCATTATTTTGTCCAGCCTTCTGTTTGGAAGGTCAATTCCTATAGTACTCTAATTTTGCCAGTGAAACAGAAATCACAATAATTTATTATATTTGCATTTTACAAATGCAGCAGTCCATGAAGAACTGGGGGAAAACTGGTTA
>NW_028082430.1:0-803 GCF_014824575.4 Sturnira hondurensis
TCATTGTAGTTTTAATTTGCATCTCTCTGATAGCTAGTGATATGGAGCATCTCTTCATGTGTCTCTGGATCCTCTGTATGTCCTCCTTGGAGAAGTGTCTGTTCAAGTCCTTTCCCCATTTTTTAATTGGGTAGGTTGTCTTCTTAGAGTGAAGTTGTGTGAGTGAGTTCTTTGTATATTTTGGAGATTAAACCTGTATGTGAGGTATCATTGGCAAATATGTTTTCCCATCCAGTTGGTTGTCTTTTTATTTTAATGCTGTTTTCTTTAGCTGTGCAGAAGCTTTTTATTTTGCTGAGATGCCATTTGTTTATTCTTTCCTTTATATTCCTTGCTCTAGGGAACATATCAGTAAAAATGTTGTTGTGTGAAATATCTGAGATTTTCTTGCCAATGTTCTCCTCTAGNTGTCACGGCTTATATTTAAGTCTTTTATCCACCTTGAATTTATTTTGGTGTATGGTGTAATTTGGTGCTCGAGTTTCATTTTTTTGCATGTAGCTGTCCAGTTCTCCCAACACCATCTGTTGAAGAGGCTATCTTTACCCCATTTGATGTTACTGCCCACTTTGTCGAATATTAATTGACTGTAGAGAGTTGGGTTTATTTCTGGGTTCTTTATTCTGTTCCATTGGTCTATATGCCTGATTTTATGCCAGTATCAGGCTGTTTTGATTACAGTGGCCTTGTAATACTGTTTGGTATCAGGTATTGTGATCCCTCCTACTTTGTTCTTCTTTCGTAACATTGCAGCTGCTATTCGGGGTCTTTTATGGTTCCATATAAATTTTTGAAGTGTTTGT
>NW_028082431.1:0-810 GCF_014824575.4 Sturnira hondurensis
TCTGAGGTAAGGTGAGGATAAAGGATGGTAAATAGGTGTGATGTGAGAGAGAGTAGAGTTAACCACTACAGTATTGTAGTGTTTAATACTTCAGATATAGTTCAGGCAACAATGAAATGGGGTAAGACCTTGTGGGGGGGTGTTGTGTAGTATTTACACTGGTATGTAACAGCTATTATTTACAATAATATTAGAGCAACAATCATATAACAGAATGTATGATATACCAAGATAGGGGGGTATTAGACCTTCAATAGTGTGCTAACTGGGCAAGGGGAAGTAAAGGACAGTAATTAGCAATACACTATGATTGAGGGAACAGGGGAAACCTGTCAAGTGATACAATATATACAGCCAAGGTAAAGAAGACTATACAGAGAGAGGAGGAATACATACATACTATTAAAATGAAAGATATAATAATAATGAAAAACAATGAAACATACAAATATGCAGTGTCTTATAGTTTTTCTGATATAGCAAAGTGAATTTTGTCTCTCTGTCTCTACTGTTGGGATGCCCTCTTTTTGAGTCCCACTCTGGTCTTTTCGAAGTCTTTTGTCTCAATTGGGGGGAGGGGGTGAAAAGAAAGAAAAAAATGCAGCAGAGGAGAGGAAAAAGTGGTAGGTTTGGAAAGGAAGAAAAAAGGAATAAAACAAGAAAGAAGAAGAGAGTGTAAAAGTATTGAAAATTAAAACAATAATGAAGTTAAAAATATTATTTTTAGAAAAGCAAGAAAAAACAAAACCCTGTTGTTTCTTTCCAGCTAGTCAAACCTTTTCTTCTGGTCACACTAGCTGCAGCAGTCTG
>NW_028082432.1:0-697 GCF_014824575.4 Sturnira hondurensis
AGAGGCAACCACACACTGATGTCTCTCTGACTCTCTTTCTCCCTCAAAAAAAATAAGTAAATAAAATCTTTTAAAAAATAAGAAAAAGATGATCAAATACAAACAGTAAAATATTAACAGACTCAACCAACAACTGAACCTAAAAAAGAAAAAAACTAACTAAAAAACTAGAACAAAAACAGAATCACAGAAATGAAGGAAGGTTATCAGCACGCTGGGGGAAGGGGGAGAATAGGGGGAAAGGTACAGGGAATAAGAAGCATAAATGGCAGGTACAAAATAGACAGGGGGAGGTTAAGAATAGTATGGGAAAATGGAGAAGCCAAAGACCTTAAATGTATGACCCATGGACATGAACTAGATGGGGGAATGTAGGTGGGAGGGGGCGTGCAAGGAGGAGAGGAATAAAGGGGAGAAAAGAATGGGACAGCTGTAATAGCATAATCAATAAAATATGCTTTTAAAACCCTGCAACTCTTCCATTAAAAACCCTAAAAGAGATTAAAAAGTAATACAGAAATAATTTCAAAACTTAAATTTCAAAAAAGTAGGAGGAGCTACCTGTCAGCAGGCAGCGCGAAGTGGCCTGGCCGAGAGGGTGGGCGAAGGTGGGAGGGGGGCTCAGTCGCTCCCCCATGGGGGTGCGGGGAAGCAGAGGCCTGAGCGCAGGAGCGGGAAAGGCTGTGCTCGACTCCTC
>NW_028082433.1:0-692 GCF_014824575.4 Sturnira hondurensis
ACCTATGTAAAGGATACATGGACAACAACTGAAAAGGGTGGAAATGGGAGGGAGGGGGGAGCATGGGGAGTGGGATGGGATGGGAGTAATAGACAGAAAACTGTACTTGAAAAGTAATTAAATAAAAATATTGGAAAGAAATAAAAATAAAATAAAAAATTTAAAAAATGGAGGGAAAAAAATAAAATTGCAAAAAAAAACAATGAACAATTCAAAGGGACCAGTAAGAGGGGCGGAGCCAGCAGCGGAGCAGGGTAGGGTGGGAAAGATCCCCTGACCCCAAGCTCGCAGGCAGCCGGGGTAGCAGTGCGGACCCAGTGAGGGTGCAGGGCAGGCTGACCGCGGTCACACATTCGCTCACAGATAAACCATCAGAGCAGTGAGCAATGAGATGGACCACGCAGGCTCCAGCTGGTGAACCCAGTGAGTGCGCAAGGCAGTGGGCTGACCACAATCCCACATTCATGCGCAGTGGGACGGACTCAGGGCCCAGCAGAGGGAGACAGCAGTGGCTACTGACATTGCTTTCCTTTGACCCCACCCCCACACATAGGGTCACAACCCAGCAACTGAGTTGCCCTGTCCTAGTGAACACCTACGGCTCTGCTCCTCATATGTAACAGGCACAAACAGTCCAAAATATGGCTCAAGAGGAACTCAAAGCCCCAGAACCAATAACTCTAAGCGACCAA
>NW_028082434.1:0-1345 GCF_014824575.4 Sturnira hondurensis
ATTTTTCCATTTTCGGGGAAATGGGAAACATCCTCCAAGGACCTCTCTGTTCTAACTCTTAATAGAGAAAGGGATGTAGGTGGGGACCCTAGACACTCCTTCACTTTTGCCTTACTTTATGCTGTTGCTGATTTTGAGGTGTTCAAGTTGGTGAGAAAGTGTTTCCACGACATGACTCATGCCCAGATAGCAGATAGAAAAAATTGAAATAATGAACTTTTCTTCTCACCCTAAATATATAAGCCTCTATGGGTGACAATGTTACTTTCCAAGGATTTAATGACAACTACCCACTGATCTTTCACAAACTAAAATCTAATGTTTATCACTGTGCATGTGCCAGGCACTCTTCAAACACCTTCCTCATATTACTCATTTCGTCACCCCAACAACTCCATGGACTGGGTTCTATTTCCATTTCATGTCATAGACACAGAACAGAGGCAGCAAGAGGAGGTGTCAGCTGCCTCAGTAAGTGCTGGGGCTGGGACGGAGGCCAGGCTGGAGTCAGAGCCTGCGTCCTCGCCCATGCGGTCCCGCTGCCCAGACCTTGGGCGCATTTCCCTGCTCACCCCTGGGGGGCTGGGCAGACACCCTGATGGAAGGGTCCCCAGGCTGATCGTTTTCTTCAGCATCTGCTTGAAGATGTGCTGGTCAGTTAGATGTCAGGAGCATTTCTTCTGGCTTCCTAAGGAGACGCAAGTCATGCTCGGGTTTTAATGGACAGGACGGCGACTAGGAGAGCTTCCTCTGACAAACTGTCTAGGAAAACCAAGCACAACTTTGGTTTCAGTTCAGCTGATGGTGCTTCTAATGACCTTATTTTCTTCCATGAAAAGTGTAGGGCATAGGATACACCACATACTTGTAAAAAGAGAAAATAGCCCTGGCCAGATGGCTCTGTTGTTTGGAGCATCATCCCCATACGCCTAAAGTTGGGGGTTTGATCCCTGGTCAGGGCACCTACGGGAGGCAACTGACCTATGTTTCTCTCTCCACCCCTCACCCTTCCCCTCTTTCTCTAAAATCAATGAACATATCCTCAGAAGAAGATTAAAAAGAGAGAGAGAAAATAAAGTGAGCTCAAGACAAAGCACAACCCCAACAAATCAGCCATGTGTCTGCCTTTCCCCATTCTCACATGTATCTCATGCCTCCAGCACTGGTCCCCTGGTCATTTCAATACCCTCCTAACTGAGGCCCTTGCTTCTGCTCCTGCTCTCACTCTGACCTCATCAGCTCCAACCTTAACAACTTCTCAGTGCAGCCTGAGAACCCCCAGTCTCTTCAACTCCTTCAAGTTCAGGCTTCTGGCCCATTGTCCAGTCCTTTTTCCTTCTATTAG
>NW_028082435.1:0-684 GCF_014824575.4 Sturnira hondurensis
TTTCTAATTTCAACATTTAAACAAACATATGCTCTTGGTATTTCTTGAAGTTTCCTTATAATTCATTAATTACTTTTTCACTCATCAAAATATTCTGAGTTTTTCCACATTCAGCTGAAATATACAAAATTATTAATTACCTTCTATACATGTGCATTGGGAAATGATCAATATGTGCAGATAAATGCCACGTCCAGCTCCGCCAACCATGCTGTCTGACCAAGTCCGAGCAGGGGGAGGACGACTTCAAAGAAGCGTGTTCCGGCCTGGCGGACGTGGCATGAATGGGTATGTGGTGTTGATCTTAGTCTTGCTGTCTCTTGGTGTTCTAACCTTTACCTTTGTGATAATTTGGAATCTCCTAGAAATGCTGACCATCCTCAGAGCTGAACAGCAACTAGGTCAGGCTGAGAATAATATCACCTTGGCCTTTCCCCAGAATAACACCTCCTCTGAGGCCCCAAAGGAGGAAGGGCCCATGATGTCCAGTGAATTCAGGGGAAATAACACCTCCTTCCCTGATCTGATTAAGCAACTGTAGGATAAGATGATATCCTAGTAGGGGGCCTGGAATACCCAAGGCAGCCCCCTTAAGTAAGTCCTGAGGCAAATCCCCTCTAATGAAATAGCCGCTGAATGTCTAAAGTTGTTGGAATTACAGCCCGTCCTTTACCTTGAATAGGG
>NW_028082436.1:0-2053 GCF_014824575.4 Sturnira hondurensis
CATGCTCCATAGCTTTTAAAAAATCTCCTGTGTCCATGCGTCTGTCTTCGTTTCTGGCTCTCCCCTCCCTTTCCTCCGCCATGCCTGTGACTCTGAGTGGACACTGCCTGCTCATCTTCTACAGTGTATGATTGCCTAGGGGTGGACAGTGTCACACTCACCCTGTAGCTCGTGCTGGTCATGCTCCCTTAGCACATGGCTGTTGAACAAATGAATGATGCATGACAAAACCCGAAGCTCTGATGCGCACCAACACCAGCAGTTAACTCCGGCTGCAGCCACGGACAGACCACGCTCCATAGTCGTCTCTCGTGTGTGTGTCATAGTCACACATAGACGTTTTCATTCTTCACACTTACACCCGTTTGTATCTTAGATAAAGAACATAATTCTACCTTTTTCTTTCCAGATGCTGCTGAATTTGAAGCTGAAGCCTTTAAAGCTTGTCCTGTAGCATCAACTGATCAGGCAAATTCATGTCAGGATCTCATTTGGAAAACATCACGAGAATATGCAGAGATTTTGCAGAAAAATTATATGATCTGAAATATAAATAGTAATTTATGTACTGGACTGTTGACATAATAGTTTGATTATTTTCCACTAAACCCCTCGATATGTGAAATCTTTATTAAAGGAAAATATTTTGGGATCATATGTGTATGATGAAATTTTCTAAATTATTTTAAACTGTTTCTTGGCATCTAAGTTTTAAACAGATTTTGTAAATAAAGGCCAGTACTGTTGAGTTGTACATACTCAAACTGACCAAATACCAGCTATTTAAACAACTCCCAAACAACCAGGTGGTTATTTATAATACTATTTAGTAGTATTAAATGATAGCTTTTTGTATTTTTTAATTTCAGCAGTATATTAGGTTCTAAAGATTTAGACAACATTTTGATATCTGCTGCTATGGCTACCATCAATGTTGAGATGTATTACAATTGTCACAGTGCCATAAAACTTATCATATGTAATATATGATACATAATACATCATATTTCATATATTAATCATTTGTAAATTGTACACATGATGCCTGATTTCTAAATACCTCAGTGTGTATTTCTTTTTTTTTAAGAGAATTTTATTTTATTTTTAAAGATTTTTATTTATTTATTTTTAGAGAGAGGGGAAGGGAGGGAGAAAGAATGAGAGAAACATCAATGTGTGGCTGCCTAACACAGGGCCCCCACTGCGGACCTGGCCCACAACCCAGGCATGCACCCTGACTGGGAATCGAACAAGTGACCCTTGGTTCCCAGCCTGCACTCAGTCCACTGAGCTACACCAGCCAGGGCCGATGTGTATTTCTTAAGAAAAAAGAACTGTGGTATAATTATCAAAATCAGGAAGTTAAAATTGGTTCAGTATTAATATTTAGCTTGGGCATTATTCATATTTTTCCTGTTGTCTCAACAATATTCTTTATAGTCACAGAAAATTTAAGATGACGTGTTGTATCCGGTTGTGCCCTTTCCTGAGTGTCCTTCACTCTGGGACAGTACTTTAGGCTTCCTATGCTATTCACAGTGACTCCAGAAAAGTTGGCATTCTTGCTGCCTGTCACTACCAGAACCAGTAAGTAGGGACAAGGATTGAATCTTTATGGGCCCATTATTCTGCTGCCAGCCATCTGAGAAGATGGCCTGTCATATACCCTAAAAACCATCTCACATCTCATCTCAAGATGACCTTTTTATAAGGATAAGAAATGGGTACGTAAGGGATTTGGGAAAAGGTTAATCGGATAAGAGGGACAGCCATCTTCCTAGTATTTCTTTATCTACTGATGAACAACTCTTTATCTGCATTTGGACATTCTCTCCCTGGAACAACGGAACCACTCAGACACCATCCCTGTCATCTGCAGAACCCCTGGGACACAAAAGTTGAATTGCCTGTCCACCTGGAGTCAGTTAGGTCCAGCATTCCAGTTCCTGAGCAACAGTTTTGCACAAACATTAACCACTTAAGCTTATCACCTCTAAGTCAGCTAAAATCTTTTAACTCTTGAGTTCCCCTATCAGTTGCAGGTATGTTTTGA
>NW_028082437.1:0-511 GCF_014824575.4 Sturnira hondurensis
ATATACACCTGAACATAACTTTGAAATTTATAAAGGTTAAAACAAAACTAAAGTTTCAAAAACTCTGTAAAGTTTTAATATCTATAATTCAAACATTAATTTTCCCTAAAAAATCGGATGGTAATTTTAAGATATTAATGGGGATTATGCATATGAAAATGAAGCATCCATTGTATCACCTCTTCAATATTTAATTTCAAATGTTTATCAAGAAATTTTGCCCTTGCTGGTGTAGTTCAGTGGATTTAGCGCAGGTCTATGGACCGAAGGATTGTGGTTCAATTCCCAGTCATGGCATATGCTTGGGTTGCAGGCCATTTCCTAGCAGGGGATTCCTGAGGGACAACCATACATTGATGTTTCTCTCCCTCTCTTTTTCCTTCCCCTCTAAAGATAAATAAAATCTTTTAAAAAGTAAGTAGACTTCTCCTAAAAAAAGAAAGAAACTTTAATACTTACACTTTTCCTGCAACGCAAGAAATTATATTAAGGCTCAGGTTTTTATTTAAGT
>NW_028082438.1:0-515 GCF_014824575.4 Sturnira hondurensis
ATAAAGTGCTTCCCAGATAAGGTCAAGTTCAAGGAGTTCATCATCACCAAGCTCCTATTATATGAAATGTTAAAGGGACTTATCTACAAAAAGAAGACAAAAAACCTGTATGGTAAAATGACAGCAAACTCACAATTATTAACAACCACACCTAAAACAAAAACAAACTAAGCAAACAACTAGAAGAGGAACAGAATCACAGAAATGGAGATCACATGGAGGGTTAGCAACAGGGGAGTGGGGGGAGGAGAGAGGGGGACAAGGTACAGAGAATAAGTAGCATAGACGGTAGGTAGAAAATAGACAGGGGGAGGACAAGAATAGTATGGGAAATGTAGAAGCTAAGGAACATCTGATACGTGGACATGAACTAAAGAGAGGGAAGAGAGGGTGTGCAGGGTGGAGGGGAATGAAGGGAGGAAAATGGGACAACTGTAATAGCATAATCAATAAAATATATTTTAAAAAGTCAAAATGATAGAAAGTAGAAACACGGTTTCCAGGAGCTGTGGGTT
>NW_028082439.1:0-524 GCF_014824575.4 Sturnira hondurensis
AGAAGCTATTTACATGCAGAAGGACAGAGGCTGAAAAATATGGGGGAAGGGAAAGGGTGACAAAGTAGTTCATTTCTCTAGGCCTGGTGGGTAATTTAGTTCATAGGGAGGGAATACATAATCTAATAACCCTTCTAAAAACCACATGAAAACCACTATTAGATGCACCAGCCATTTGCAGTGTTCTTTGCAGTCTTTTTTAAAATATTTTATTTATTTATCTTTAGAGGGGAAGGGAAGGAGAGAAGGAGAGAAATATCAATGTATGGTTGCCTCTCGTGAGTCCCCTGCTGGGAACTGGCCTGCAACCCAGGCATGTGCCCTGACTGGGAGTCGAACCGCAATCGTGTGGTTGCAGTGCTCAATCCACTGAGCTACACCAGCCAGGGTTTGCAGTCTTCACTTCATTTCCACATCAGCTCCTCAGCTCCTCTTGCTGAGCCCACAGATGGAATGTCATGGCTGCTACAGCGAGGCCCATGCTTCTCCACCTGGATTGGATGGAATTTCCTCTATGCCGCATC
>NW_028082440.1:0-757 GCF_014824575.4 Sturnira hondurensis
TTTGGACTGTTCCTACCTGTTACGTATCAGGATCGGAGCCCTAGGTATTCACGAGGGCGGGGACACTCAGTTGCCGGGCTGTGACGCTGTATGTGGGGGCGGGGTCAAAGAGGAGCAATGGCGGTCCCATCTACCGCCTCCCACGGCTGCTGCCGCAGCTGCCACTGTCACCGGGGCCCATGCGTTTCTTCCCACTGGATGTGAATGTGACACCGCCATCAGCCCTCCACCACTGGGTTCGCCCCGGGGAGCCTGCGAGGTCTGTCTCACTGTGGGCGAATGTGCGACCGTGGTCAGTCTGCCCTGCACCCTGACTGGGTCCGGGCTGCCTGTGTGCCTGGGTTAGGGGATCTTTCCTGCCCAACTCTGCTCTGGCACTGGCTCCGCCCCTCTTACTGGTCCTGGTTGAAGGGTTCGTTGTTGTCGGACTTCCGTATAGTTCAATTTTCTGTTCTTTGGCTGTGTCTTTGTTTACTAAACCTTTGTTGTATTCAAACTTGGTTGTGGGAGAAGGCACAGTGTTTCCACCTATGCCTCCATCTTGGCGGAAGTCCTCGGATCATTTTTTGTCTTGATGCACCTGTTAAGTAGTGAGGGGCAGAGCCTTAGGTATTCACCAGGGCGGGGCGGGTATTCACATCGCTGTTTGTGGGGGAGGGGTCCAAGAGGGAACAGTGGAGCTTGCTCCACTCTCAGCTGGACTTTAGTGTCTTCCCCCAGCACCTTCTGGTGCTGATTCCCATGTGGGTGGGTTTGT
>NW_028082441.1:0-639 GCF_014824575.4 Sturnira hondurensis
TCACACAAAGAATTGAGTCACGAACTTCTTCAGCATTTAGGGGTCACTGCAAGGAATCCTACTGTGCACACTGCTTGGCCAAATTCAGCAGAAAAACAAATGAGAAATTTTGTTTTTGAAAGTCCTTTGTTTGCCCCGTGGCAGGAGGGTTCTTACTTTGCCTTCACCCCTTGAATGGCCCAGATCTTCACCTTATTTGCTTGTCCCTCCCCTTTCATTCCTTCTCTCCACTTCCTCCCAGGAGAATCCTCCAAACTCCTCTCATTGCTCACAAATTCAGTCTCACCTTTCACTACTGGTGTCCTAGATTCTCCCTGCACCCCTCCCCCGCCATGTCTTTATTTTTTTTATTTGTCAAGGACAGTGGTGGGATATTCAAGCACACAGACTGGCTGTGGAGGAGGAATTTTAAGTATTCTTGTTCTCCCAGGTTGATTCCATAGATTTTCCCAAGTGTACGGATGACTATAGTATTAGGTAACCATTTAAATAAATGATTTCCGTTACTGCTACTGTTACTGCTGTACCACTGCTCCCATCACTCCCACTGCCGCTGCCCCTCCTCTTTCTCCTGTTGTTTGTTCAGCACTTCACTGGATGAAGAATCTTGCATCTGTCCTTTCATGTTATAATCGCATT
>NW_028082442.1:0-1032 GCF_014824575.4 Sturnira hondurensis
GACATTCAATACAGGAAACACGGAAAAACACCAGTCATGAGAACTCAGAATCGCATCTGAGGGTCTCAGGGTCGTGCTTTTGAAGGGAGCCTCGCTGATCCGCAGGATGGGGAAGTTGCTTTTAGAAAATTCAGATGAACTGCTGAGGATGTTCAGGACAAAAACTACTTGACTCACTTCCCTGGAATGGATCTTACCCGTGACAAAATGTGCTTTCATTTCAGTTGTGGAGACCACGACTGAAGCTCACGTTGATGTCAAGATTACCAACGGTCATTTGCTTCGTCTGTTGTGTTGGTTTTACTAAGAGATGCAACAGTCAGATTCAGAAGACCTGTTTGCTCAGCACCAACAGGTCCACCAAATCCAGAAGACAGTGGAAATCATGACCTGAGAGGTGCAGATAAATGACTTGAAAGAAGCGCGCAATAAACTCATCCCAGGTTACATCAGAAAAGACATAGACAAGGCCTGCCAATCTGTTTAACTGCCCCACGGTGTCTCTTAGAAAGGTCACACTGCTGAAGAAGCCCCAGGTGAACTGGGAGAACTCATGGAGGTCCATGAGGAAGGTAGCAGTTCTGAAAAAACTACTGGGGATGAGGCAGGTACTGAAGCTGAACAAGCTGAGGGATATGAGCCCACAGTCCAAGAATCTGTTTAAAATTCAGACTTTTCATGGTGACAAATAAAAATCCTATTTGTGAAGAAAAAAGAAAACTAGGAAATTAGCATTTACTACACTTCTCCTATTTACTAGACATTTTCAGGAACTCTACGGGGTAACATACAATCACATAAATGAACCACACATGAGAACTAGTAAGTACACATAAATACCACAGTGGAAATTTCAGTTAAGGGCTCTGAGGACCCTTAAGAAGAGCCTTTTAGCCCCGGAGTAGGACAGGCTTCTCAGAAGGAGAGCTCTGGGCTTTCAGACAAAAACGTTAAAGGTACGATAGGAGTTCCTCAGAGCGCAGGAGGTCAGGGAGAGGGGACCATGTGGGCATGGATTGGTGAACCAAACAA
>NW_028082443.1:0-140012 GCF_014824575.4 Sturnira hondurensis
GGAGGTATGCCCGTGAGCTGGCACACAGAGGGACCAGCTCTGTGGAGATGAGAGGGACCTTGGGGGGAGCACGACTAGGTCCTGTCCCCTGCGCCAGCACCCCCAGACGATGAGCTCTCTCACAGGGCCCCGGCTCCCCAGGGACAGTGCCGGCCCCCCGTTGACAGCTCTGGAGCAAGCCAGCACAGTGGGCCTATGCTGTCCTAGGCGACGGCAACATCAGGCCTGAGTGTCCCGGCCTGTCAGGTCCCCACGCATAACCCCTCACAAGCCCAGACAGCAGCCTGGTCCGAACCACTCGGAGGCAAATGGGGCAGTGTGGTGGACTTTATTCGGACCTGCCGTGCCCACTGGGCTCAGCTCACAGCTGATGGGGCTCCCTCTGTGCTCAGGAAGACCCTCTTCCGTGCGGTGTTGGTGTAGGGGTGCCAGCGCCACTCCACGTCTGCGGTGGCCTCCTGCTCCAGAGTGCCAAGGCGGATCATGTACACTGGTGAAGGAACGGGAATGGGAACACTGTCACCCACAGCCAGTATGCCCCACCCCTCCCCCTAGAACTGGGACAAAGCCCAAAACTCACACTTCAGCTCAAAGCGAGGCCCAACCTCGGTCAGCTCCACGTCTCGGTGGCTGGTCTTCCTGTACACATGGTGCCTGGGGAGGGCAGGCAGCGGGCAGCCATGGGTCACCCACAGACAGTACAGGGACAGGAAGGTCAGGATACAACCCCAGGGCCCAGCCCACAAACACACCTGAAGGAGATGTAGTCGTCCTGGTTGGCAAAGGTGATGACCCGGTGGCTGTCATCTTTGGGCACAGGGAACAGGTAACGAAGTATGTCGGAGACCTGGGGCAGAGGGGTGGAAAACAGGGAATGCCTTGCCAGGCACCCCCTGGCCCCAACCCAAGTCCCATGGCCCCAGACTCACCCGCTTCCCCAGGCGGGAGGAGAAACCATGCATGATGAGGTGGGGTTTGGCTTCCGACATGGTGCCCAGGTCGGGGACATCGTGCCGCATAACCACATTGCACAGCGTGAAGTATGCAGTGGGGCCGAAGGGCAGGTGGCTGACAATGAGCCCCACTGGGGGGCCAGGCAGGCCATCAGAGACCATCTCTGCTCTGAGATGCCCCCCCCCCAGGGCTGCTCTCACCCTCCAGCCTCACCAGGTGTGCCTCGGTGCTCATGGACGACCAGCAGGTCAGTGACCCCGTTAGCTTTGCAGGCTCGCACCAGCGCCCCCACCTCATGTCGGCCACGGTTCATGCGCTGGGCGCCAGGAAACACCAGCTTCAGCTCCTGCAGGGGCACCACACTGGTCAGGACTCGGGCCGCTGGTACCGAGCACCTTACATTCCCTGCTACTGGTACCTTTGCAAACATCTTGAGGCGGGAACTGGGGTCTCGGGAAGTAGTGATCATGACCTTGGGATCCTCAACCCCTGCCCATCGATATTCATCATCCACGTGACTGGTTACACCTGTCAACAGCATGAGGCGCAAGAACGTGACACTACCCGAGAAGTGGAGCACTACCTCGGGCACGCTCAAATCCACCCAGAGCAGCAGCACCTGACAACACCCTGGATGACCAAGCACCCCACACCCACATGGCTACAGGGTGGCCCAAGCCACAGAGGCCACAAGCACAAGTGCAAATGAACTCAACTCTTTAATCCGATTTGACTTCAGTCACTTAAGCTGCATCAGTCACACAGAACTAGTGGCTATCGTGTCCGAATTAAATCCCGACTATATTAAGGCCAAAGGTAACAGACTCCTCTCTCCCATGACAAATATTTACAGAGTTTGTGATTCCTTAAACACATGGGTGCCAACGAAGTTCGGAGAGCTGGGAGACCACCAGTGACCATGACGGACACTGTCCTGTCCCAGTAGCAGTCACATTCCAGCAAGGGGATAATTAACAAAGCAAAGCAGAGAACAAGCTGGGCTACAGCACATGTGTCACGTCTCCACGGACCCAGGAGTACTCAGGACAGCCTCCTGAGGTGCCATCGGTGCAGAACCACAAGGACCGCTGGGGGCGGGAGCGGCAGAGCCTTTCCTGGGGTGTCTGGGGAAGGCTGGAGGGGCCGGTGGGCTCGCATGCAGGAAGAGGGGTGGCCCCAAGTGTCTGGGAAGGTTACCTTCTCCACCGGCGTCGTCAAACTCCAGGGAGCCCTGTAAGGCTAGGGCCTCCCTACGCAACTCCGTGGGGATCAGGCGGTTCTCTGCGGGGAGAGACAGGGAGACTGAGTCGCGTGCAAGGAGCCCTCAGTCAGCACAATTCTGCAGCTGATGAACCTGCACGGGAACAACACCTTTCTTCCTCCCTTCAGAGCAGGCAGATGACCCAAAATACGGAGTGAGAGGTACAGGGCAATTTCTGCCTACACGCTAACCTGTTAACAATGGCTACAGGAGATTTAATTTTCTACAGTTTCCAAGTTTCATGGCTTGAAGGCTTAAGACTGCTCTTTCTGTAAAAAAGTGGACCAGAAATCCCCAAACCCTCTGACAAAAAAACAGCCCATGGTGATGCTCTGGGTAAGAGGCTCTCCCTGCAGACTGAAAGGTGACCTGAAAGAGGGCGGGCCATGGAATGGACCACGTTGGGAGCACAGAGCAGAGCGTGGGTCCCTGCACCCAGCACTTCTAAGTGTGCCCTCGTGCACGTGGAAGATCCACACCTGTAGGAAACCTCCACTATACTCAAATTTTAGAAACAGATTAGAAACGATGCTGAACAAAAAACATAAAGCTGCCAAAGAATGCGTACAACCCAATATACCTTTAAAACTGAAAAATGACCAATTTGACCTAAGGATAAAATAAGTACTATATAAGCACAAAGAAAAACAAGGAAATGGGTTGTTTTTAAACAATATCCAATACTGTAGCTACCTAAGCTGTGGAAAATATTCCTGAATTTCAATCACAAGAACAGGCAAAAGGAGGGTTACAGCTGCACTGGGACATCCTTTCGCATGACCTTTTTGTAATCATCACCCGCGTGTCTCTCTCCATAGGCACTATAAACGTACTTTCGCCCACCCAGTATGCTGACCATTTTTTTCCTTCTTTTTTTAATTCTCACTGAGAAAATGTTCATTGATTTTGAGAGAGACATACACACACATCAATCAGCTGCTGCCCATCTGGGTCCTGACTGAAGATAGAATATGCAACCTTTTGATGCACGGGGACAATGCTTCAACCAATCAAGCCACCCGGTCAGGGCCTGACCACTTTCATTGAAGATGGGCAGAGAGATCGTAGCTGTTCCCATTAAGCAGTGCATAAATACACACACAACCACTGGCACTTTCTGTATATAACACCTAGGGACGTCAGAGAGAAGTTAAAATAACTGGGGACACTGAGTCCATCCACCCTCAGATAAGAAGCAAAACTTCAGGGACGCAAGAACACAACTGGGCCGGAAACTACGTCACTTCCAATCAGGCGTTTGTGACAGGCTCTTCACATGTGTGGCAAATGGAGAGTGAGAAAACCACTGTGAAGTTTGAGTCCTCTCTCACAACGCCAATCAAATTAGGTTCTACACAGATTAACACTTTAGAAATGCAAGGGACTCCAGATTACCGCCGAAGGACAGTAAGATATGCTTATTACCTCGACCTACAGAAGAGAGCAAAAGGAGAATGTCTATAGGACCACGGTGAAAACTGTAAATCAGAGCTAGGCACACTATAAACAAAATTGACAGGCCAGCTGCAAAATCTCCATACTGCAACACAAATGACAAGTAACTTACACCATCCTACGAAGGGGCACTTGCAAGCCAACAGGAAAACGCACCAGGCAAGGAA
This sequence comes from Sturnira hondurensis, assembly GCF_014824575.4. Taxonomy (NCBI): domain Eukaryota; kingdom Metazoa; phylum Chordata; class Mammalia; order Chiroptera; family Phyllostomidae; genus Sturnira; species Sturnira hondurensis. The sequence goes on from NW_028082443.1 coordinate 3,838, forward strand.
AATGGGCAGAGGATCTGAAAAGCCCAATCGCACTACCAGAGAAATGCAACGTAAACGCGTTTTATACCACTGGGTCTCTACTTCCGCTGGGTTTTATTACGCCAACCCAGTCTTTCTAAAGCCTGACAGCGGGGGGGCTGTACCTTCGAGCGCGCGCCGCACCTTCTCCTTCTTCTCCTGGGCCGCGCGCTGCGCCTCCTCGCGGGCTTTGCGGTACAGATACTCGCGGCGCAGGCGGGCCTCACGGCGTAGCTGCGGAACAGTGAGGCCGGTCAGCCCCCCTCGCCACGCGCGCCCGATCCCCGGCGACCACCGACCCCGAGCCCATGGACCCCCACCCCCAGACCTCCGCGAGCCCCCCACCTCCCAAACCGGAGCTCAAACATCGCTACCATCCTGAGCGCCGCTACCACGTGGGTATATAACTGTGCGGGCACGGCCTACGCTACGCAGCCCTCGCTTCCGCCCTCAACCAAGCAGGCGAGTAGAGGTTTCACTAAACGCTGCTGTGGTTGAGCAAGACCAAAGGTAAGATGGCGGACAGTGGATGAAAGTCGCGAGACGATTGGCCAGTCAGGAAGCGCCTGCTCAAAGAGCAACCAATAGGCGAAGGAAGTGTCACGACGTTGTGAGGGCTGCCATCAATAAAGATGTCCGCTCTCGGCTTCACCATTTGTCGCCGTTCTGCCGGAAGCACAATTTTAAAAGATGTACCAATAAAATTGTAATTGGCGTCTCGAAATAATGCAACTATAAAAACTGAACAACGGTTGGCCGTAGGGTCGCCGACCGCCTCCTTCTGGAACTCAATATAAAGCCACTTTTCGTTTAAAATGGTCGCTATGCCTCCTTCCACCGCCGCACTTTTAAAATGCGGTTGCTTCAGAAGCGACTTCGAACCACCCACAGCTCTCGCTGACGTTCCAGTCGGCCGGCCCGCTTCGAGTGCTGTACGCAGAACATGGGACTCCTCAGTCCCAAAACAATGGTGAGCTGCTGTCGCCGTGATGCCGCGACTTCCGCGCCCGCAACTGGGAACGCCTATTGACGGGAACCCGGCACGGTGGGCGGTGACTGGGAGACCGGAAGGAGATCTGGGAACGCCCCCTTGAAGGCGGATATCGCGCGCCCATTGGCTTTAACCGCAGCACCGTGGGCGCTGATTGGGCAATTGGAAGGAGGCTGGCTCCAGACCACAGTGCTGTGGAGTCATGGCGGCGGCTGATGTCCGGACGGAGCTAGACTCCGTACTCCTGCGGCTGCTCGCGGACCTAGAGGAGCTGGAGGCGAAGCGGGCGGCGCTGAACGCCCGGGTGGAGGAGGTAGGAGCCTGGGGCGCGCGGGAGGGCGGGCAGGGGTAGGCCGAGTAAGGCGAGCCTCAGCGATCCCCTCTCCTGCGCAGGGCTGGCTCTCGCTGTCCAAAGCTCGCTACGCCATGGGCGCCAAGTCGGTGGGGCCCCTGCAGTACGCCTCCCACATGGAGCCCCAGGTGTGCGTGTGCACCAGGTGAGGAGCTTTTTGCGCTGGGATTGGAGGCGGCGGTGTCCGGGCCAGGATGTTAGAGATCCACACTTCCTTCTCGTTCTGCAGCGAGGAGCCGGGCGGATTGCAGAAGTTCCGCGTGGTGAGAGCTGCGGCCGAGGCTCCCGAGGACGTGGGGCCCCACGAGTCAGGTGAGCCCCCCCCTTTCCTCCTGGGACCCTTCCCGATGTCAAGGCCAGAATACAGTCGCGGAGATTATTCTGTTCAGGCTGTTGCGGTAGAGAGAGTACCCCGGGTAGGGGATCAAATGTCTCACCAGAGTGATTTTGCTTTAGACTTTTGTAGGGAGAAGTAGACGAGTTATAGGTGAAGTTTTTTTTTATGGTTGGGGTTGTTTCGCAATCAGGGAAAGTCCCAGTCAGTTGAAAAAAATGTTTATGTCCATGCTTAGCCAGTTTCAGAGGGACAAGGCACAGACTATCAATCTCAGCTACTCAGCTACTCACTCATGAGACCAAGAACGGGGAGGCGGAGGGTCTCTGGCCTTTCAGCACGTTCTGGCAAAACGGGAAGGTCGGCGTGCGGCTTTGTCTAAAGAGCCAGGTTGGTTTTATAGGAGTCACGAGAAGCTGAACAGACTCACGTCTGAATCACGAGTGTGGGAACGGCAGTTCTTTGTGGTCAGCAATTCCACGGGACATGAAAGGCTGGGGAGAGTTTCCAACCATCAGTATTTTCCAGGATTACGAGCTCAGAGTTCAGCATTGTCACTTGGAAGATGAGGTCTAGGCAATAAGACTCCTGCCTCTGCCTTTTCTTTCTCCAGTTCTGCGCAGGCGCAAGGGCCTCACCAGGACCCGAGAGCCAGAACCCTCATCAGCCCCCCGAGACCCTCTGAACTGGTTTGGGATCCTGGTTCCTCACAGCCTGCGACAGGCCCAAGCCAGCTTCCGGGAGGGTGAGTGGACCCTTGGGCCCTCTGCCTGCAGGGACTGCTTGCATACGAAGGTGGGGGTTGGGGTCAGTCTGCAGAGGGCGTTGCAAGCTTTCTCCACTGTGGACTTCGATTGCACGGCTGCTTGATTTGTCTGTAATTGTGAACTGGGTGTTGGCAGTGCCCTGGGCTCAAGACAGGTGCCGGGGATACGGGAGGGAACAAAAGGGACTGGCTTCCCTCATAGAACGCTGTTCTGTGGAGGAGAGAGAGACAGCCTGCAGCTGTGTCAGTAATGAGAAGTGTTATAAACACAAGGTGGGGTGTGGTGGGTGGAATGGGACAGGGTGGGTGGAGGGAGCTGTTTTGTGAGGGGAGGCCCACCCGCAAAGGCCTTTTGGAAGAAGGGAGCTTGGTGGTGGCCTGGGGAACCGTGTTCCAGGCAGACAGGCCAGCAAGGGCAGACACCCTGAGGTGAGGTTGCATTTGGCTTGGCAGAGAAGAGGCCAGCCCGCTGCCCGGGCGTTGACGCCACAGAGTGCGCCAGGAGCTGGGGTCACAGGGGTCTGGGTCCAGGAAATCTGAGAGCTGGGAGTGACAGGAATCCTGCGGATCCTGGCTGGGACCAGACAAGAGCAGAGGGATTACGGAGGTGGCACGGAGCAGCCGGGCTCAGGATGCAGGAGGAGGAGTGGGCAAGGGGTGGGACCTGAGTGTTTTGAGAGTAGAACCCCGCCCCCCAGGATTTGCTGACAGGTCAGTTCAGAATGAGGGAAGGAGAGAAGTGAAGGCAGAACCTGCGGTGGGCCAGCCAGGACTCCTGGGGGGATGGTGTGGCCTGCACCTGGCGAGGGAGGGCTGTGGAGCAGCAGCCGGCAGGCGGGTGGGAAGTGTTGGGTGTGGCTGCATCCCCAGTGCGTTCGTTCAGTGGGGTCTGAGTGGGCAGTTGGGCTCAGGCATCTGGAGTCTGGAAGAGGTCTGAGCTGGGCAGGGAGAGTTGGTAGCCACCGTGTGGTTCTGGTGTTTCAGCCTCCGAGGTGGCTGGTGCAGAGGTGGCAGTAAAGCTGAGGAGAGACCGGCAGGGAGCCTGGAGGGCGGACCAAAGTTGGGGAGAAGAGGGGAGAAACCACTAGAGGAGACTAGAGAAGAGCCCAGAGGGGAGGTGTCCCAGGAGCCAGAGAAGAAAGTGTTTCCTGGACAGAGTGGGTCAGACATGTGGCCAGCTCTGCCGAGGGATACGCAGGCTGCAGACAGGACTGGCCACGGGACTGGGTGGTGTGGAGGCCCAGAGGACTGGGCAGCCACCATTCCAGCAGAGGCATCTGGTGGAAGCCACCGAGAGGTGGGTCCAGAGTGTTGGGGGTGAGAAAATGGGTGGGAGGAGTGAGCCTGGGAGCAGTGAGGGGCTGTGACAGGAGAGGACGGAGGGAAGGAAGGGCGGGCATGGGGCAGCCTGACGATCGGTGGGGTTTTCAGTTCCTGGGTGGGCGATGCACCAGAAGGGGGTGTCAAGGAGGTGCTTTGTGGAGGTGGCGTTTTAGCCGAGACCTGGAGGAGGGGTGGGAGGGGGTCCAGTGAGGTTCGGAGCGGCCACTGCAAGGCCAACCCTGGGATGGTTTAGGGGAAGCAGAGAGACGGGAGAGGCTTGGATCCTCTCCAGTCCCTGGGTGCCCAGAGTCCCTGGAGTTGTGTGTCACACTGCAGACACCACGGTGACCATCTCTCCCCTTCCTCTAGGCCTGCAGCTGGCTGCAGACATGGCCAGTCTTCAGAGCCACATCAGCTGGGGTCGCGGCCGGCTCCGGGAGCTCCAGGAGAAAGTCAAGCAGCTCGAGCTCGGGGCCGCCTGACCGTGGTCACAGAGGAAGGCCACAGGTGCAGCCACCCCCCCTCACCGACTACGCTGCCGTCTCCTCCCCACCCCGCCAGCCTCAGTCCCTCTGGCCACATGTTTCCAACTTCGTTGGGTATGGAAGTTTGAAGATGTTCAGAGTCACTCCTTCGGTGATACCACCCCAGTCCTCGTTCTGGGACACTCCCGTGGGAGGGCATCCAGGCTGTCAGGTCAGTGTGTGCTGGGGCAGCAGAGCCCTGTCACTCAGGATCGTTCCTGGTGACACTACACAGCCTACAGTGAGAAGGACCGGTCAGTTCTTGGGGTTCACTCGATCCTCAGAACTGATTCTATGGGCAGGGATGGGATTCCTAGCTAACAGATGGGGGGGTGACCCCACGTCGATAAGAACAAACACCTGTGCAGATGGGGCATCCTCGGCAGGTTTTAAGTGAAAAAGTAAACAAGATCTGACCTTGGTTTTTAAATGACCTCTAGAAAGAGAACTCTCAGGTTTTTAAAAACCTGCGGTATCCAGGAGGCTGAACCCTCGTCATTTATTGAAAAGCCAGTTGTTTCTCCTGTTTGGGGGCACTGTGTCCTGTTTTCCTGTTGGGTTGCTGATATTTATCACAGTTTGTAAGGAGCTGACTTTTATATCTGGGGAAAATTGACCCTTTGTTCATAATATCAGTGATGTAGCTATCTTTTCCTACTTTGTCCTTTAACTTTGTTTATGGTGTTTTTTTAAACTTTATTGTAAAATAAAACACATTCCATTACTGAAGTACACAGAACAGTCAAAAAGCTTAGTGAATAATTAAGTGAAAACTATAGTAACCACTGCTTGTGCTTTTTGGTCAGTGTTCTTTTCTTTCTAAGTTTTCTTAATAGAGTAGAATTTATGAGTTGGCTCTTTTATGATTTTGCTTTATGATTTCTGGACTTGGGTTGTAATTGATGTGATAAGGGAGTTCCCCAGTTTTTCTCAAGAACGTGTGTAGTTGGTGAAGATGTGGGGCGAGCCCTACGTCCCGCCTGCGACGAGGAGTCCGCCCTCCCGCTGGTGGGAAGAGAGACATCGCCTTTCCCTTCCTCCGGTCCAGCCTGTGCTGTGCCGAGCTGTTTCCTTGGTTTGACTGTCAGCTACTGTGCGGGTGCCACACCCTCAATTTCACGTACTCTGTCATGGCCATCGGGCTGATTGACAGCTGGACTGTGGGGGTTATTTTTTGGCCACACTGAGCTGAGGTGTCAGTGCGGAGCCTCCTGGAGTCACTCAGTGGAAACCACGTGACGAGGAGAAGACGTCCCTCCCCACAGCCAAAGGCGAACTTCAGCCCGAAACACGCGCGGCTCTGGAAGGAGAAACGGAGAGGCAGCCTGTGCTGCTGCTGCTCTTCATGGGAAAGAGCTTGTGTGGAGCCCAGTGGGGTCCTTCATGTTGATTTTATTTTTTAAAGATTTAAAACTACTACAAGGCTACAGTAATTAAAACAGTATGGTACTGGCATTAAAACAGACGTATAGATCAATGGAACAGGATAGGGAACCCAGAAATAAACCCACACCGTTATGGTCAATTAATATTTGACAAAGGAGGCAAGAACATACAATAGAGTCAAGACAGTCTATTCGATAAATGGTGCTGGGAAGATTGGACAGATGCACAAAGTGAAACTAGACCACCTTACACCGTGCACAAGAATAAACTAAAAATGGACTGAAGACTTAAAGTCCTGGAAGAAAACATAGGCAGTAAAATCTTGGATTATTTCTTTAGCAATATTTTTTCTGATATATTGCCTCAGGTAATGGAAACAAGAAAAAACAAACGAAACTACATCAAACTAAAAAGTTTTTGCACAACAAGGGAAATCAAAAACAAAATGATGTCCTAGCTGGTATGGCTCCGTCAATTGAGCAGCAGCCTGCAAATGCAAAGGTCGCAGGTTTGATTCCCAGTTAGGGCATCAGCCTGGGTTGTGACCAGGTCCCCAGTAGGGGGCACACGAGAGACAATACATGGATGTTTCTCCCTCCTTTCCCTTATCTAAAAGTAAATAAAATCTAGCCCTGGCTGGCGTAGCTCAGTGGATTGAGCGCGGGCCTGCGAACCAGACGATCGCGGTTCGATTCCCAGTCAGGGCACATGCCTGGGTTGCATGCCGGTTCCTTGCAGGCTAACTACCAGCAGGGGACTCACAACAGGCAACCATACATTGATGTTTCTCTCCCTCTCTCCTTCCCCTCTAAAGATAAATAAATAAATAAAATCTTTTTAATAAATAAATAAAAGTAAATAAAATCTTATTTTAAAAAAAGCCCACTGAATATTTGCCAATGATACATCTGATGAGGGCTTACTGTCCAAAATTTATCAAGATCTGCAACTCAACACCTAAAAAACAATCCAATTTAAAAACAGCCAAAGACCCTGAATAGACAAGAGCTCCAAAGAGGCCAATGGACATATGAAAAGATGCTCAATGTCACTAGCCATCAGGGTTGACTAGGAACACTCAAAGAACTGCGTGGAAACTGATGAAGTCTTGCTACAGGGTTCTCCAAGGAAACTACTGGGCAAATAACAGGCAGGCTAGGAGCCATAGCCTGGTAAGTGGAGGGGGAGAGAAACACCCACACATTCCCCATTCAGAGGAGCGGAGGACAAGCCCCGCCAGCTTGGCCAACAGGGTGGCCACTGCACCCCTGCCCAACAGGCCAGTGCACTGGAGGCCTGCACAAAAGAGAGCTCTGGGTCCCGGTATCAGCCTGAAAGCAGCAGGTCTAACCCTGGTTGGTGTAGCTCAGTGTATTGAGCGTGAGCCTGCAAACCAAAGGATCATGGTTCGATTCCCAGTCAGGGCACATGCCTGGGTTGCAGGCCAGTTTCCTGTAGGGGACGCATGAGAGGCAACCATACATTGATATTTTTCTCTCCCCTCCCCTCCCCTCCCCTCCCCTCCCCTCCCCTCCCAAGGTAAATAAATTAAATCTTTTTTAAAAAATTAGTCTTAAAAAAAAAAAAGCAGTGGGTCTGTGCTCCTGGGTCCCAGGGCCCCTGGCACTGCATGCACATGGCTGGAAAGAGTGGGGTTCAGGCACACCCAATGAGGGGACAAGGACTCACCGGCTGGCCAGTTGCACTGACTGTGGCCTCGGTCTCATGCGTGTCCTGTCCACATCTTGTTTGCTGGTTCCACACTAAACAAGAAGGGACAGAAAGGAGAGAGGGAGGGGGATGGGAAGGAGGCGGAAACATAACTGGGACCTTCAGGGGCTTTAGCGCTGTGTGCTGCACCCAGGATGCCTGGTTCCCCCAAACGCCACACCATAGGCCTTTCCCAGAACTGTGTGGCGTGGGCCCAACCCCGGATGAGTGCACGGGTCATGACCACCGTCCAGACATTGTGGGTAGCGGGGGACGACGTCTCACCTGGCTAGGTGTCAGGGACGTTCCACATGGCCAGCCTCAATTCAGGCCAAGTCCAAGGGGGAAGAGAGGCCGAAGGGGCCGTGAGGACAGGAGGAAAGAAGGAGGGGTCAGGGACCGAAGACGGCTAGGAGGCCCAAGAACTGGGGTGGGGAGCAGGAGGGGGAGCAGGAAGAACTTTGCCCCTTCCTGAGAGCCGGTATTTAGACTTAATTCTCTGGGACACAGAACCCCTGCCGTACAACGTCGGGTAAACGACTTAATCTCCCAAGGCTTGTTTGCCGTGCTGTCAAACACCCACCTCCCGGGTGGCTGTGAGGATTAAACAAAATAACCTGAGTGAAGCATGGGCTGGGGGGGCCTGGCGTGGGGTCCAGGCTGAGCAAACACCAGCTTCCTCCCCTCCCCTCACCTGGGCTTCGGATTTCCGGAGCTTTCTTCTGCCAAGCTGTTCTGAAGAAACCCAGGACCACGGTGCACAAGGTCAGGAGGCATGCACATTGGGGCAGACAGGACAGATAGGCGTGGGGAAGGGAGAGCAAAGGCATGCAGCCCCCCGCTGGCCCTCCCGAGACCTCGCTAATGAAGTCTCCCTGTGGGAGCCCCGCTTCCCCAACACCCACTTCCGCAAGGGGCCTGACTTCAGCCCCCTCGCCCTACTGGGGCTGTGCTCTCAGCTCACACAGGACTGCTCGGAACGCCTGTTCTGCTGCCTTTCTGCTGCGTCCGGTGCCCAGTGCGGCTGCGGCTCCCGGAGCTCAGTAATGTTAGTGCAATTACAGCGGCTCTGCTGTGGCGGGCTCCGCTGTAACCAGGTGATCAAACGTGGCCGGATAAGTGAGCTAGATCTCGGAGGCCTGTTTACAACCCTGTGACTACTAAGCAACGTAGAACTGGCCCCTCTAAATGCCAACTTGTGTGGCATGCGAATCATTTTAATAAAGAATAGAAAAATTAATAGCCCTCACTGGAGTGGCTCGGTGGATTGAGCGTTGCCTGGCAAACTGAAAGCGCACTGGTTCGATTCCTGGTCAGGGCACAGGCCTGGGCTGCAGGTGAGGTCCCCTGTTGGGGTGCGTGTGAGAGGCAACCCATCGCCCATCGATGTTTCCCTCCCTTCCCCTTACTCTAAAGATAAAGAAATAAAATCTTTTAACAAAAAAAAAAGAAAAAGGGAAAATAGATAAAACTATATAGGTGTCCCGATGTGGTGTCTTCTGAGGCTTACAGCACCACCTAGGAGGTCTTCCTGTGGGGAATGTTGAACCTGAATCAGAGCAAGCCCCTAGTCCAGGGCTCACCGCGGGCTGCAGAAGTGTGGGGAGCAGAAGGAACAGCGCTAAGATACACTTACTAGAGCGGGTTGATTCTTGTATGTATACCGATCAGGAAGGGTTCAAAGTTTAGTTTTTTATTTTTATAGAGAGGGGAATGGAGGAGAAAGAGGGAAGGGAGGGAGAGAGGGAGAGAAACATCCATGTGAAACATCAATGTGTGGTTGCCTCTCACACACCCCCTACCTGAGACATGGCCCACAACCCAGCCAAGTGCCCCGACTGGGAATTGAACCAGTGATCTCCCCGCTTCGCAGACAAGCACTCAGTCTACTGAGCCGCACAGCCAGGGCTCAGAGTGCTTTTAGGAATAAACAAGTGAAGATATTGGTAGACTATGGAGCTTCAGGCCTGATACAGTGGGGTCTTCTGGGGGGCGGGCAGTGGGGGCGACCACGGTGATGGTCCCCAGGAATCTGCCAGCAGCGGGAAGGGCAGTGGGTGCTACGGATAGAGGTACAATCCACCGTCCAGATCTGGGAGCTCCAAGCCAGGTGTGTGGAAAGCACTGGGAAATGCTAAATGCGTCTAGATTCTATGGGCTTCAAAGGCAAGGAAAGGCGGAGGCGGGTGGCTTTAGGAAGAAGGGAGAAAGGGGATAAAAAATGGGGTGTTCGAAACGCGTATGTGTCTGGAGCGTGTGGGCAGAAAAAGGCCAGGGTCTGGCAGGGGAAGTAGCCGGAACGCGGGACAAGGGGCCACGCCCGACAGGGGCTGGAGAAGACCTGTTCTCACTGAGACTAACATGCCAAGGGGCAACGACAGCCCTTCAGCAGACGGGGAGTAAGTCTCGGCCAACGCGGCACTCGGGGACACAGGACAGTGCGAGGCCAGTGATCCCGTCTTCAAGTTCGCGTCGCGCGTGCGAGATGGGGCGGCGCCGAGTCCCTCCGCCAGAGCCGGACAGAGGGAGGTGCCGGTCAGGTCCGCGCGCCTGCTGGAGAAAGAGAAAGGCCAGCTGGAGAAGGGCAGGAGGGCGTAAAGAGGGGCAGGGGTTCGGAGGACAGACGTCCTTCGAGTCTCGAGTTGGGGCCCGACGTCCAAGGACCGAGAAAGAAGTCGGAGCAGGGGCGACAGCAAGGGGTGAAAACCGAACTTCCTAGCGTGAGGATAAGAGCGGCACGAATCGCGAAGCGGGCCCGCGGGGCGGGGCCCGGGCCGGGCGCGGGGAGCGCGCACCTGGTCGCGCAGGCGGGGCGGGGCGGCGAGGGAGGTGCCGGGCCCGGGGCCCTCCCCTCGACTCGGCCCGCCCCTCCGCTGGGCTGGGAGCCGGAAGCGGACGAAGTCTGGCTACTCGGGACTGCGGAGCCCCGGCCAGGCTCGCGCGTCCCCTCGCTGCGCCCCCGGCTCCGGGCCGCGTGCTCCGCCACGGTGCCGGGACCATGGGCACCCCGCTCCGCTGGCCCCTCGGCCTCCTTGGGCTCCCGCTGTGGCTGCTGCTCCTGCTCCTGCACTGGCCGGCCCCGGCTGGCGCTGCCCTGCGGCTCTTGGACCACCCGGCCCCCGTCTGCTCCCAGGAGGTGAGAGCGCCCCCCCCCTCGCTCCGTCTCCCCGCACCCCCCCCCCGCCCGTGACCGGGAGGCCCCGGAGCGGCCGGGAGGCTGCGGAGCGGGGTGGGCAGGAAGTCCGTGCTGGGGTCTCCGAGGGTCCGAGCTTGGCACGAGGAGCGGGTGCCCCCCGGGGAGGACAGTCGAGGTCGGGGGCGGGAGGGGCAGTGTGGACCCGGGGCAAGACGGCGTTTGCGGGGAGGGGGGGGGGAAGAGGTCGCGCGGCGCGTGTTGCACAACCTCACCGCCGTCCTGGGCGGGCGGGCGGGCGGGACACCTCCTCGGGGCCCCACTGTTTGGGGAAGTAGACCGAGGCCCGCCTGGCGCGAAAGACAGGGCGGAGCTGGTTAGACCGCGGGTGCCGAGGGGGCTGGCGGAGCAGCCCGCCGTGCGCCCTGCAGATCCCTCCGTGTCCGAGTGGTCGCCGCGGAGCCAGGGTTGCTTGTCCGACCTCAAGGCTTCCTTCCCCTCCGGAGCAGCCCGGCCAGCCCGCAGCAGCCGGGTCAGAGGTGAGGCCCCGGGGGATGTCAGCCTGCTCTCCGGGAGGCAGGGTGACCCTCGGCCAGAAAAGGGTGTTCACAAGCCAGGGCGGCCCGGGGCCTGAACCTCCGGAGAGACGCGGGTCGCGTGGTTTTCGTGCTCCCCAGGAGCGCGAAGCGCTGGGAACTGGCGGATGGTTGAGGACACACCGCCCCCTGCGGCGGCACCAGCACCTCCGCCCTCGGGCTGGGGTCGCCGCCACCTCTCGCTGCCTTCGATTAGGACCCGAGCTGTGGCCACAGGAAGTGATACCCCCGCCCTCTCCCCCTGGATAGTGGCCCTGGGGTGGAGGACCAACCAAAGGGGGAAAAGAAACAGCAAACACACAGTGCCTGCTTCCACAGCTGCTTTCTCTCCTCCACCGTCTCTCTGGTCCCCGCTACGCCCCCGCGGCCGCCACCACTGACCCCGGGGAGTAATGAGCCGCGTGTGAGTCAAAGGATATGAGACCAGTGTGGAGACAGCTCTCCCTGTTGCACGTTGTAGACGGTTTACCCGGAGAGGATGGGTGGGGAGTGGCTGTTTGGCAGGGGACAGTGCTTCCACGTGTTTCCATGTGAATGAGTTCGGGAACGCCCGTCGGCTCCCACCGCTGCCGCTGCGCAGAGCAGGGGGCCAAGTCCCGCAGGTCCTTCCTGCCTGCTGAGTGCGGAGCCCTTCTGCCTGAGTTCTCTGAACTCTGTTTTGATAGCAGCCCTTTGCCAGGCGTCCACAAAGCGCGAGGGACTGCTGCTGGGGACTGAGACTGTGAAGAGGCGCTAGTGGCTGTCCGAGGGACTAACTGACCCGGGAGGGAAGGGGCTTGGAGCCGGCAGCTGTGGCACACAGAGGCCTGCCCTGGCCCCACAGCGCTTTGTACAGCCAGTGAGTGGGCAGCATTCTGGGGGGAAGAAAAGTCGCCCCCTGCTGGGGTATTTGTAGTGACACAAAGGGGCGTGGCCCCCAGGGTAGTGGGAACCGACAGCCCCGGGGTGGGCAGCAGCCCCGGGGTGGGCAGCGGTGTGGGGGGAGGGGGGGTAGGCAGCAGAGGGCCTACGGCCGGAAGGGGAGAGAAGCTGCAGAGGGAGGTGAGGACGGCCTGTGGCTGGCCTGAGAGCCGGGCTGGAGTAAACGCCTTTGACCTGAGCTGCTCCTGAGCAGCGCGGCTCCAGAGAGGCTGGAGGGAGATGCTCGTGGGCCAGGTTTGCCTGCCCTTCCCCCCCCAGCACCTGGCCCTCAGACGATGCGCCTGGGTGAACTGCCCGTTCCCTGCGACATTGACTGGCCCTTTGAAAAGAAGGAAACTACAGCCCTCAGAGCTGTCTCCCTGCTAGTGGGTTTTTTTGTTTTGTTTTTTAAGATTTTCTTTCTTAATTTTCTTAGAGAGTGGGGAGGAAGAGAGAGAAACATCAATGTGTGGTTGCCCCCCACCACACACACCTCTCACTGGGGACCTGGCCTACAACCCAGGAGAGTGTCCGGACTGGGAATCAAACCAGCAACCCTTTGGTTTGCAGGCACACACTCAGACCACTAAGTCAGGGCTCCCTGCTGGTGTTTTAGGGGATGCGGCGCCCTGTATAGTGACGGGGACCCAGGTTTGCATCCTGACCTCATCACTTCTGCTTTCTGCAACCTCGGACGTTTAGTTGCCTGCATCTGGCTTTCCCCGTTTCCACGGTGGGAGGGTCTCAAAGGGGCCCATGCGGCTTCACAGAACGGAACCGGCCATCCGTGGTGCAGCTGGGTTCAGCGCTCAGGGACAACTCTCTTGGAGACAGAGGAGCCTGTTCTGCTCTAGCCCAGCGCTGGGGACACAGGAGGTGGGGGCTGGGCAAATGTCTGTGGAATAACAGAACCGTGGCAGGCGTGAGTGGTGAGTGAATGGCTCCTGCGGGCCAGGCCCAGCCCTGCGCCCTGCTGCCTGGACCGGCACCTCCCAACCCGGGTCACGCCACGCCACGCCCCCCTCAGAGGTCAGTGCTGGGGAAACCCTGAGCGGCCTGGCTCCAGGCGTCCGGTTTTCCCGGCTTTCCCGTGGCAGCCCACCCAGAGGAAAGCCCGCAGAGGCTTGGACCTGGACTGTGACTGTTGAGACACTGTTTTCTCAGAACGTGCGTGGCATTCCGAACTGCTTTTTGGCCTGAGCGCTTGCGGTTTTGATTTGCGGTAGAACAGTGTTTGGCCTCAGCCTCATCTGCGGGCGGCTGAAGCTGCTCTCCGTGAGGCCGCACTCCGCAGTGTGGGAGGGGGGTTCTGTGGTGCCTCCGCACCGTGGGCGTGTCTGGGCTGGGCCAGCTGCAGCCGGTAGACCCAGCAGAGTCAGGAGGTTCCCCTGTCATCCTACTCATGTCTTTCTTCCCCTCCCCGCTGGCCTCTGGTCTAGAGACTAACAGCAAAGAGCAGGAGAGGTGGAGACTGTGCGGTGTAGGGGGAGGGTGCGTGGCTGAGAGTCAGCCCCCGCCCCCCTCCCTGGCCCCACTGCCCCTCCTGTCTCCCTTCACGGCTGCGACCCATGAGTTCACCTCTAAAGGAGGTGACCCTGATCTCACGGGGTTTTCCGGAGAGCGGATAACTTGCTGGACATGGGAAGGGGTCAGCCGGCGTGGGCTGTGGCGTCGGAAGGCTCGGGGCACTGTGGGGGGGTGGGCAGGTGCTCCTTCAGCCGGGGCCCTCAGCAACCTGCAGGCCGACATGGCCGCATGTGCTGGAGGGGCCAGGTGTCCAGGGACCCAGCTGCCCCTGCTGAGCCATGAGCCGAGGTTTCCAGGCTCCGCATGTGGCCATCAAGTGCACAGCTTGACGACAGTCTTGTTTGTTTCTTTCTCTTCACCGCTGAGGGTTGATAGTGCTGTCCCCCCATTCTATTCAGAGGGCAGGACAGTGCTGAGTAGGACCACAGGGCCCAAGGCCCAGCTGCAGGGACCAGTGTGTTGGCAGTGGGGAGCTCTGAGCTGACTTGCCTGAGCCTCAGGTTTGTGGTCACTAAAACCGAGACAGTGGCCCATACCCCAGGGGACTGTTGTGGAGATTGAGTGACGTGTGTGAAGTGCTTAGGAGGATGCCTGGTTCATCAATGGAGGAAAAAACCTGGGCATTGCTCGCCGATGAGAGCTCGAGAGGTGCTGGGTCAGGTTCAGGAGCTGTTTTATGTAAAAACTATAAGGAAATCAGTAATGGAAGGAAAATACATACAGACAGCAACGGCTTGGAAAATCCAGGCCAGAAATGGAGCTAAGTGCCAGGCTATTCCCATCAGCCTCGGGAAACGGGAGGAGACCCGCCTGCGTCACCCTTCATCAGCTGAGTGCGTGTCCAGACCTCGTGCTGCCTCTGCGTCCCCATGAAGACATGGCACCATCTTGCCGTGGGTTTGGGGAGCCACCAGTGGGTAGTGGGGTCACTCAGAGAGCGCGTCTGCCTGTGTGTTCTGGCAGAGCTTCCCTGTTCCCGGGAGGACTAGACCGTGCAGGGGGCTTGCCTCCCGGCCATCCAGGAACCAGGGGACATGTGTTAGAGTGTGGGGCAGGGGGCGGCGAGGGGCGTCTTTTGGACATGGGGCTGCTCTGGGGCCAAGGGGAGCTTCCATCGGAGGAGCCGGGCAGGATGCATACCGTCAGGCCCCGGCAAGCTGGTATCCTCGGGAGGTAGACTCTGGGTGGCCAGCACGCCCAGACAAGCTCTTGGGGCTACTGGGGGACACTGTCTCTTCACCTGCATCAGGGACAAACTGAGTAGGACAGCGTCTTCTCTGCTCCCTGTCCCCCCGCCTCTCCACAGTGCCCCGTTCCCACGCCTCCATCCATCCCTTGGCTCAGAGACCCTGTTTCTGGTGCACTCCAGCCTCAGGCTTCCTGCCCCAAAGGGCGTGTCTGGCCCTCGCCCCACTGCCCCCTGTGGCAACAGCTGGTACTTACTACGTGCCAGGCTCTACAGGAGGGGACCCTGCGACTTGATGAAAGGACAGCCACTAGGAGCCGGATGCGGGGCACACCCAGCCTCACCTAGGTGTGGCAGCTGCAGCTGACAGAAACCCTCCTCCCGATTCCCCGGGGCGTCCAGCACCCTGTCTACCGGTGGGGAGCGTGCACCGTTTCTCTGAGTGGTGTTCACTGGCACACACGTGCACTGCCATCGCTTGAGATTTTTTGAGATGGACACATCAGAGGTGAAAAGCATCGTACACACCCAACCCATCACTGCCAGCCCCCTCCCACCCCAGGAGCTCGACTTTCTGCACCATTTAATTCTCAGGGACGCCGGGACGAGGGTGCTGTGGTGGTACTGATCTCCTGGCCGAGGAGACAGAGGCTTGGCTGTGCTGGGTGTCTTGAGCTGCCTCTGCTCCTGGGTTTTGTGAGCTTTCACGAGAGACAACATGCTCCGTGCCTCATGCAGCACAGGGTCCGACACCCCTTCCGGGGGCTGGGAGGGACTTTGTGGAGTCTCTGGGGCAGGAACGGGGTTCTGTTTCCCTCTGTCCCAGCACCACCTGCAGACGGCAGGTGGGAACCTCCGAGGTGAGAGGCCTGTCACCGGGCCCCCACGGGACCCTCACAGCATCTCCTAAAGGGAAGGTTCTCAGCTTGGAAGGCCACTCAGAGAACACCTGTCTCACTTCCCGCCCCCTGTCCCCATGTCTCCTGTTTCTCTGTGGAGCCGGATGAGAAAAGTGCCAGGATCATCTGGTCCCCTCCCCGATGGACCCTCAGAAGTGGGGGGCAGGGCCGGGAGGTTCCATCCTTGAGAAGAAGGCAGAGGAAAGTGGGCCCCAGCCTGCGAGTGAAAGTCCTTCCCATCCGTAATTACCTCCTTTTCTTCCCCACAGGGGCTGAACTGCCAAGTCAAGAACAGTAAGTGGTCTTCTTTATTCTTACTGCTGCTTTGATAAGAAAGCGTCGGCCTGTGCTGATCGCTGACAGGCAAGGGCTGCACCTCTAGTGGCAGGCGCCCTGGAGAAGCGTGCGCGTGCCCGCACCCGTGCTTCCTGGGAGGACGCGCGTCACCCGGGCGGCAGGGAGGACCAGAGCTGGCCTCTGGGCTCACAGGTGAACCCCGAGGAGTGCTCCTCCCTGTGCCAGTCGCCCCACTGTAAAGGGGGGCGCGTCTTTGCCGTGGATTTTGTTCTGTGTTGGTTTGGGGGTGTTTTTTTAAGATTTTATTTAGCCCTGGCTGGTGTGGCTCAGTGGATTCAGCTCGGGCCTGCGAACCACACGATCGTGGTTCAATTCCCAGTCAGGGCACACGCCTGGGTTGCAGGCCACTTCCCAGCAGGGGACTCATGAGAGGCAACCATACATGGATGTTTCTCTCCTTTCCTCCTTCCCTTCCCCTCTAAAGATAAATAAATTAAATTTAAAAAAAGATTTTATTTATATTTAGAGAGGGGAAAGGAGGAAGAAAGAGAGAAACATCCATGTGTGGTTTCCTCTCAAGCACCCCTTACTGGGAACCTGGCCCGCAACCCAGGCCTGTGCCCAGACTGGGAATTGAACTGGCCACCTTTTGGTTCTCAGGCCAGTAGCACTCAGTCCACTGAAACACACCAGCCAAGGCTGTTCTCTGCTTTAGTTCAGGAAGGAGGCATAAATTTCAAGTGTCTGTGCTAATTAGGGACCGTGGTGTGTCCCTAATTAAAAATTAAAGCAACTCTGACCTGTGCCCTGTCCTTCCTCAGCCCCCATCTCCAAGCGCCGCTCCATCTCGAAACCCAGCTGTGGCGCTCTGCTCTCCCTTGGCTCCAAGGCTTTGCGGTGACCCCAGACTAGCACGAGGAAAAGGGGGACGGCCACTGAGAGCCTCTCCAAGGGTCGAGGTTGTGGGCCCCGACTGGGTAGGGTCCCGCTCTCGAGACGGGACATACACCTGGGCATCCCACATGCACGCTTCCATTCCTCGCAGTTTCTCCAGAGTCTTGCAGGCCATGGCCATCTCTGATGTCCGCATTTCCTGGCTACCAGGTACCTGCCTGGATGACAGCTGGATTCAACCTCGAAACTTGACCCCCTCATCCCCAAAAGATGTCCAGGTTGAGGTGCGGGTGGCCCGCACCCAGGATGGAGACCGTGTCCCTGTGGTTCATGTCCAGTGGGCACTGCAGACGGATGGTGAGTGGGCCTGTTCGCAGGACCGGGGGACCCTGCCCCTGCAGGTGTACCCACAAGCTGGACCACCTAGCTGCCCCTCAGACTCAGAGTCAGGTTCCCCATCCTGCGCTCAGACACAAGGGCCCCGATTTAGAGCTGAAAGCGTCCTGCGTGTCATGCAGCGAATACTTTTTCAGCGTTTCAGAGACCGGACCTCGTCAATCTGCTCCCGCCCCACCACCGTCTGTGACAGGCCTTCCCTCAGCCTAACGTCTTTACCTCCCTGGGGAAAGGCTGCGTGGTGAAGATTTGCCGCGGCACCAGATGTTTCCAGGGAAATAGTCCCACTTTTGCCAATCTGCTTTCCCCCTTAATCCAGGGGCTGCTGTCCCCTGAAGTGACACCCCCAGACCTCGGGGTGAGGCCATTGCACTGCAGACTTGAGGAGAGTGGGGTTGACAAGAGCGAGCCCGGGTGGGCCGCTTTTCTTTCTGTGGCCCCGGCTGCTGCCACTGTGACAACATCTTCCAGGACGGTGGCGGTGGCCACATTCGGTCCCCACGCCCTGTTGCCAACACCTCCGCCCCAGACTTGCAAAGCCCGTGCTCCCGGCCCAGTGTGAAGTCCTGCTCGGCCTTGCCTTGCAGGGAAGCAACCTCTGCAGGGCAAGCAGCAGCCGACTCAGGCCCAGGAGCTGGGAGGAGCAGGAAGTGGAGGGTTGGGTAAGACGCAGATGTTCTTACCCCAGAGGGAAGTGACACACCCAGTGGCTGGTCTTGTTCACCCACAACTGTCTCCTCTCCTGACCCCCACCCCACCGCAGCCAGCATCCTTTGCCTGGAGGGGGCGGAGGTCTCTGTCCTGCAGCTGAGCACCAACGAGCGGCTGTGTGTCAAGTTTGAGTTTCTCTCCAAGCTGCAGCATCATCGCAAGCCGGTAAGAGTCGAGCTTCTGGGCATGTTTTGGGGAACTTCCCAGTTGAGCGCAAGCCCTGTGTTTCTTTCCAACCTTCCGCAGCAAGTCACTGCAGGAAGTGGAGGGGCAGCGGACTTCCCCAGTCCGCCCCCAGCCACCTTCATTTGTAACCAAGAGTAATCGGAGCCTCCGGAAGGGACATGCTGTGCCTGGACCAGAGGACCGGAGCAGGCAGGGCGCCGGCTTGTGAGCACTGCACAATTTTGGCTCCAGGCGATTCTGATGCCAGTTTGAAAACCCTCATTTAGATCTCCCACAAACACAGGCAGCAGCGACAGACCCCTGCCCCTGTTTAATCAGGGACCCCAGCCTCAAGTGCCCGGTACATGGTGAGGACCAGGTGCCTAGGTACTTTAGACACTGAGGACCCTGCCCCCAATTGGGGTACAGACGACGGAAGTTGTTGTCAGTAGCTGTCATCTGAACCATCCAGAAAACCCCTCCATTGGTCATTAGTAGCCTTCCTGCTGCACCAGATTATTCCAGAACATTCTCAAGAGATCCCTGGCTCTCCCACTGGAGGAGGAAGAGTCACCGAACACACAGCTTTTAGCTGCCTCCTGGGAGCCAGCTCTCCAGTGGCCCCAAGTCCTGGCTTGGCCCCCTGACGCCTCTGCTCTGCACT
This sequence comes from Sturnira hondurensis, assembly GCF_014824575.4. NCBI lineage: Eukaryota > Metazoa > Chordata > Mammalia > Chiroptera > Phyllostomidae > Sturnira > Sturnira hondurensis. Next base: position 22,610 of record NW_028082443.1, read on the forward strand.
TTGAAGGGCCAGTGGGGGCAGAGGGCTCACCCCTGAGTCTCCTGGGTCAGATCCAGATGCTTTAAAATGGGCAGGAAGGACCAGAGGAGACAGAGCCCAGATCCAGGAGTCTCTGATTTGGGGTCTTGTTTTGATGGTTACTCTTTCTGTTTCACTGAGCTCTTGGGGGGGGGGGCGGTGCTTTGGGTGCAGCTTCGCGAGAGGCACAGCGGGCCACCCATCCAACACGCCCTCCTCCCCTCTCTTCAGTGGCGCTTTGCCTTCAGCCACTTTGTGGTAGAGCCTGGCCGGGAATACGAAGTGACCGTCCACCACCTGCCCAAGCCCATACCTGACGGGGACCCGAACCACCAGTCTAGGACCCTCCTTGTGCCGAGTGAGTGTGCCCTGCCCTTCACCACGTGGGGCTGCCCTTCATCACAAGGCCAGCAGGCTGGCCCTGGGTTCCTGGAACCTCAAGCCGATGGCCACAGTCTGGTCCTGGAGCTTGCCCCGAAGGGGCCATCCTTGAACAGGCTCCTTGGAAAGAAAAGGTGGTGACCTCAGGTGTCCACAGCCGGGAAGGAGAGCAAGCTTGATAAGACAGGGGCCTAACGCTCTCACTCTTCTGGGTCTGCAGACTGTGATGACCACGTGATGAGGGAAACCAGGCCATGCGTGAGCTCAGGTGAGTGTGGCCAGGGGCCCTGCCAGGGGAGTCTCCTTGGGGGCACACAGGCCCCACCTCATGCCCACCTGTGTCTGTGCCCGGGGCAGGCAGCCTGTGGGAGCCCAACATCACCCTGGTCCTCTTGGAAGCCTCCCAGAAGCTGCAAGCCAGCTTCACCCCGTGGAACGAGTCTGCCCGCTACCAGATCCTGCTGGAGAGCTTCCCGCGAGAGGACAACCAGACTTGTTTCCAACACACAGTGGATATACCTGCGGTAACGCTGCCCCCTGCACCCCTAAACACAGTTCAGAGCCGCCTCTCTGCCCCCACTGGTCCTCACAGAGCTGCGTTTGCCAGGAGCCTGGCATTCAGGGTGTAGTTGATACATACCTGTGCTGTGGTTGAGGTTTCCGTTTGCTCTAGCTATCTGTAGTGCCAGAATGTAGCTGGTCTCTGCCCTGCTCAGCAACCATGTCTTTGTGTTTTTTTAAATCCTCACCCAAGGACATGCCCATTGATTTAGAGAGAGGGGAAGGGAGGGAGACAGAGAGAAACATCGATGTGACAGAGAAACATTGATCCATTGCCTCCCATACACGCCTCGACTGGAGATCAAACCCACAACCCAGGCATGTGCCCTGGCTGGGAATTGAACTCAGAACCCTTCAGTTTACAGGACAACACTCCAACCCACTGAGCCACCCAACAAGGGCCTATTCAGCCTTCCCTCCCACACTTTCTCCCCTGTTCTCTTCTTGTTGGGCTTTGTTGATTCAGCTTATTTCAAAAAGGATTTGAAGACGTTTAAAGTGTTCAAATGTGGAGGAAGGGTAACTGAAGATGAGGCAATCAGGTGAAGCCAGGGCGCAATGAACACAGAAAACAGGGCCGAGCCGCAGGGGGTGGGCACAGGTCTGTCGCGAGCTCCCACACCCAGAGCCGAGGGGGAAGTGCCAGTCACTGGCTGTGTCCTGAGTTCCCAGAGGGCCCAAGCACCTGGAAAATGTAGTTTTGTGGGCACAGAATCCGGAAGGCGTTGGTCCTGGCCATCCCACAGCACCCTGACAGCCCCCACTGTGAGCCTCACCCCACCCCTCCCCTGCAGCCCACAGCGGAGGCCCTCCACCAGCGAGCCAACCTCACATTCATCCTGCCCAACGTTGATTGGTGCTGCCGCCACCAGCTGAAGGTGGGTGAGTGTGGTTCGGAGGGGCAGCGTGTGCACGGGGCACTCCTTTCACAGGGACAAGGGATGGGAGGAGGACAGCTCCTGACAGGCACCCTGAGGACCCCATGCCACTGCTCTCTGTGGCCCCCTGCCTCCCCTGGGCACAGGGGCCACCTGACAGCCAGGGTCCGGCACTCGGCTATTGGGAGAGCAGCAGTGGGGCCCTGGGTCCCCAGCCTCCCAGCGTTCCTGTGTTCCCTGTCCCCTGCTCTCAGATCCAGCCCTTCTTCAGTAGCTGTCTGAATGACTGTGACAGACGGACTGTGAATGTCAGCTGCCCCAAAATTGTGGACCCTTCAGGTAGGAGGCACACAGCCATTCTGGGACATGCTGGGGTTGAGAACGGATAAAGGTCAACAGCCTATGTTGAACCCTGACCTGGTCTGGAGGGTGAGGACAGAGTCTAACTGGGGTTATTCAGGCCTGTGATGCAGGGCTTTAGACACTCCGCCCAGTGGGACTTCAGAATGCCATCTCAGCCACATAGTCTTGGGCAAAGGATGCCACCTGTCTGACCTCATCCTCTGTGACTGGGGAATGGGGTTGTTATGCCCACACACAGGACAGAGTGCTGTGGCAGATCATCATTTTTAAGGGTGGTTGTTTTTTTTAAGGTTTTATTTATTCATTTAGAGGGGAAGGGAGAGAAACATCAATGTGTGGTTGCCTCTCATGCACCCCCTACTGGGAACTGGGCCCACAACCCAGGCATGTGCCCTGACTGGGAATCAAACCAGCAACCCTTTGGTTCGAAGGCCAGCACTCAGTCCACTGAGCCACACCAGCCAGGGCCACATCATTGCTTTTAATTCTTACAAGTTGGAAACCATTATACCAGCATGGCTAGACTCCCTCCCTGGGTTCACAGATGAAGAAACTAGGCTCAGAGATGTTGTGACTCTTCCAAGAGCCTGTTGACAGGCCACCTGCAGCCTAACCTGTGGCTCCACCCACTCTGAGCGGGAAGCAGCAGGCGCAGGCCTGGCCTGATGCACAGCCTCCCAGCTGGGCGATGGGGGCCACTCAGTGGACCAGAGACCCAGGTGTTCTGTGTGGGTGGTTCCATCGAGCATCACCCGTACCTAAAGGGCTCAGTGTCAGACCACAGCCATCCACAGGCCCTTGGTGGGGTCGGTGACAGTTTGGGGATCCTGCAAATAAGTGAAATGCCATTTCCTCTTGTTTTCATTGCAGGCCTGATTGCAGGTAAGGACAGTGCTCCTTCCCAGCATGTGCCAAGGGGGGCCCGAGGGGCCCTTCCTTGGGGGCCACATGAGAAGCCCCTGACTAAGTCTCATGTGGAGCCAGGTACCCAAGGTTGAACAGGCCTTCCCAGGGCTGGGTGAGGCCGCAGGCATGTCATGGTGCAGGCTGGGCCTTGGGGTAGGGGTCCTCAGGGTGGGGGACCTCAGGGCTGGCATCGCAGGCCTCCCAGCCACATCTCACACTGCTCTGCTCCCACAGACTACATGCCCCTGTGGGTGTACGTGTTCATCACAGGCATCGCCATCTTGCTGGTGGGCTCCGCCATCCTGCTAATCCTCTGCATGACCTGGAGGCTGTCGGGTAAGGGGCTGGATAGGATTTTTTTTTAGGACAAAGAAATAAATAGATATGGGTCCCCCTCCACACTGCTGCTCTCTCCAGCCACTTCTAAGCAGGCGAGGGGCGGGGTCTGTGTTCAGGGGCCTGGCCTCACCCTGGCCCCCAGCACCCTGAGCACCTCCTCCGTTGACGCGGGAGGCCACTTGCACCAGGCAGGACTCTCGGGATTCAGTCTTTGGTCCATGTTTACTACCGGGTGGTGGGGGGAGAACCCCAACCCAGGCTCCAGGAGCCCTGTGGGGAGGGTCCTTCTCCAGAGGATGGTCGGCTGGTTGGCTGGTTGAGGGAGTTCAGGTTTCCATGAACCACAGAGTGTGTTGTAGGTGTCACAGATGCTTCTTGTCACTTCCCTGCTGTCACACTTGGGACCTACCCTAAAGTGCCCAGCCACAGTGGGCATTGGAAAGGACAGGAACCCCACTGGTCCTGGGAAGGCCTGGGGGCAGGGGAGGGGCGAGGGAGTAGTTGAGATGAAGGCTTTTCACCGCACCTGACAGTGCTTGCTTCTTTGTATCTCTGAGGAGAGCCGTTGCTCAAATATGCTACTTTCCCTCCCTCCCTCCAAACTACCAGGAGAAGACGTACAGGGTGGGGTAGTACTCCTTCAGGAGACCCTAGGTTTTTGCTTCCTCTCAGGACACCACTCAGGAAGGCTTTCCGTTACATGTCTGCAGAGTCTCCTTGCAGGTGGCCAGGTTGTGCAGGGGAGCCCTCAGCCTTCACTAGGGTGGGGGCCAGCTGGGTCTGCTCCCAGAACACCTGTGACCCCCTGCCACCTTTGTGTGTCCAATGAGCTGGACACTTCACACACACCAGCTCATTGAACACCCCCAACCCATTTCACAGAGGAATAAACTGAGTTTCTGGGGCATTAATAACATTCCCAGGTCTCAGGACTCGTCTTAGCCAACCAGGGGTCACAGCCGAGTGTCTGATCCCCCTCCTCTGGCTGCCTTCCCCTCTGTGGGGCCCTGGGGGCAGTTGTGGGGGCAGCTCTTTCATCAGATGTGGCCAGGGTCCCTGTTTCTCTTCCGAAAGAGCCAGTGCAGCATTGTTCTTTTCAGGGTCTCATCGCGAGAAACCAGGCACCAGGGACCCAGGTTAGTGTTTCCTCGTGTGGGCACACCAGGTGGGGGACAGTTTGGAAAGGTGGGCTGGAGGGGTCTCCTGATAATACCTAGGTGGGTCTGACTCCTGTGTCTCTTCAGGAGCCTTGCCTTTTGGGGGCCCACCTCCTACACCCCTTTAGATGGCAAGGCTGGGGGACCTTGTTTAAATCCCTCAGGGGAAGGGAGACCAGGCACCCGCCATTTGCTGTGAAAAGAGGTTGTCCCTATAACACTTCTGTCCTATGGGCGGGCCTCTGTCCCTTCTCTCCTTTTTAATAAAGTGTAGGCTGAAGGCCAGACAGAAGTGTGAAGGGCAGAGGAGGCCCCAGGCTGTGGTTCTTTCCATGCAGCCAGGACGGATCAGACGCAACACCTGGCCCACCCCAGGGCCCGGAGCTGGTTGCATAGCCTGGCCCGGTCTGCCCATGGGCCCGTGGTGGGAGTGTCAGCACAAGTACACCTGAACCCAGGGGCTGGGCTTGCCTCTTCCCCCAGGTGCTGTGCCCCCTGCTGGCCTGACGCCACCTCCCCTGAAGCCTAGGAAGGTCTGGATCGTCTACTCGGCTGACCACCCCCTCTACGTGGACGTGGTCCTGAAGTTTGCCCAGTTCCTGATCACCGTCTGCAGCACTGAAGTGGCCCTTGACCTGCTGGAGGAGCAAGTCATTGCCGAGATGGGGATCATGACCTGGGTGGGCCGCCGGAAGCAGGAGATGGTGGACAGCAGCTCCAAGATCATCATCCTCTGCTCCCGAGGCACCCGGGCCAAGTGGCAGGCCATCCTCGGCTGGGAGGAGCCTGTCCTCCAGCTCTGCTGTGACCACCAGAGGCTCGCCGGGGACCTCTTCACTGCAGCCATGAATATGATCCTGCCGGACTTTGAGAAGCCAGCCTGCTTTGGCACCTATGTCATCTGCTACTTCAGTGACATCAGCAGCGAGGACGACATCCCCAACCTCTTCCACATCATGCCCAGGTACCCACTCATGGACAAGTTTGAGGAGGTGTACTTCCGGATCCAGGACCTGGAGATGTTTGAGCCAGGCCGGATGCACTGCGTGGGGGAGCTCACTGGGGACAACTACCTGCAGAGCCCCAGTGGGCAGCAGCTCCGGCAGGCCGTGGACCGGTTCCACGAGTGGCAGGTGCAGTGCCCCGACTGGTTCGAGCGCCAGAACCTCTACTCAGCACCCGACCAGGACCTCCAGTTCCTGGACGAAGAGGTGTTTGAAGAGCCGCTGCTGCCGCCCGGAAGTGGGATTGAGAAGCAGATGCCGCTGGTGCGGGAGCCCACTGCGGAGGACGGCCTGGCAGTGGAGCTGCTCCTGACTGAGGACGGTGGGCGAGTGTCCCGGCTGCACCCCCAGCATCAGCCCCAAGGGCAGCTGGTGGCTCAGAGCCTGCAGACCATGGTGCTGGCCCTGGACGGGGCCCCTCCCACTCAGGCTCTGGAGCCTGTCTCTCCTGCTGTGCCAAGGAGCAGCCTAGCCAGTCAGGTGGCCATTGTGGAGGAGGGTGAGGCCTGCCCCCTGCTGGAGGGTTCTGGCCCCCAGCGGCAGGTCTTCCTGCCGGTAGACCTGGAGGACACCCCTCTCTGCAGCACGCCGAGGGCAGTGTCGGAGGACCTCCCCGAGGCCATAAGGGAGCAGCTCGGAGGCTTGATGCTCTCACTCTTCCAGCAGAGCTTGAGCCACCAGGCCCCAGAGGCCTGGGGGCAGCCGGCACTGGCCCTCCAAGAGCTACACACACCCTACGGGGAGGGGCAGCGGGAGTCGGTGCAGTCTGACCAGGGCTACATCTCCAGAAGCTCCCCGCAGCCCCCTGATGGGCTGGTGGAAGTGGAAGAAGAGGAAGCCAGGCAGGACTTGGGACAGTCAGCCAAACAACTGTCCCCGGAGGCACTGGAGAGCCTGCGGAATCTCCAGAGACAGCTCTTCTTCCAGGAGCTTCAGAAGGACTCGGGCTGGGACAGTATGGAGCCTGAGGACCCAGTCACATAGGGCCTGCAGACCCAGAATGTGAGAGGGAGTGTGTGTGCCTGGGTGTGCACATGTTTCTGTGTGTGTATATGTGTATATGTTCCCATGTGAAATGGTACCTTTCAAATGCAGACATCCTGATTTTGATGCCCAGACACCCTTCCTCATTTTTCTTTCTGGGGCCATCTGGTCATCTTCCATCCTCAGAAAAGTCTGCAGCCCCTTCCCAGGAGCTGGCAGCAGTGGACTGGAGTCTCCATCATTCACACATTTGTTTACTGTTGATTTGTGCCTGCTATGTGCCAGGTGTCCAAGGTACAGAGATAAATTGTACCTGTCATTGGCCCTGGCTGCTAAGGAGCAGGTTTGCAAATAGAGGATGGTTATGCAAGCCGTGAAGGCCCAACCGAGGCCTGCCTGGGGCCAGGAAAACACAGAAGGGGCCCCTGGCCCAGGGCACAGTCCTGGAGTGGGCCGGCAGGGAGTTTGTGCTTGGAGGAGGCACCCGTGCTGAGGAGGAAGGGGCCTGCCCCCTGCAGGCTGCGTGCTGAGCCTGGGGAGCCATGGTGGAGTCAGCCGCAGCCCAGCCTGGGCACTGGGCCATCAGCCTGAAGGCCTGGCACTCCTTGGGTATGATGAGCTGTTGCCTCTAAAGGTGGCGGCTGAGGGCCAAGCATAGCTAGGAGCCACCTCAGGTCATTCTGGAAAGAGGAGAGAGAACTGCAAGGTGAAAGCGAACAGCATTCACTGGGGAGAAGGGCATGAAGCCCTTCCCCCCTTCCCCCCTACCCCTACCTTACACTGGGTCCAGCAGCAAAGCGAACTGAGTGTGAGCTATTAAGGGTCCACATGGGGCGGTGGGAGGGCATCGAGACTCTGGGAAGGCCCTTTGTGGGAGAGGGGAGCACACCATGCTGATCTTACTACAGGTGTGAGGTTCAAGGGCAACGTTTGAGGAGAGATGCTAAGGACCAGTGCGTGAGGCTCCTGGGAGAGCACCCTGGGATGCCGTGTGGCCCTGCAGCCGAGTGTGCCACTGCCTGTATCTGAGCGCTTACCTGCAGCTTTGAGTGTCTGGGGGTGGGGGCGTGGGTGTGTGTGCAGCAGGGAGGGGGGAGGGGACTGTGAAATGTGATGAGAAAGCAGGCATCTTGGCTGCATGTGTGTGTGCATGGAAGATAATCAATAAAAGGATGAACACATTTAACTCTGGGAAGACTGCCTGGTCCTTATTTTTGAGTCACATGTTCCCAAAGGTCAAGGACTCCGTTGGGGAGTCCTGTCTTGCAGTGAATAAGCCAGGGAGCAGCAAGAACACTGGGGCTGAGGTCCCAGCCAGTGTCTAGTCCCGACCCAGCCCAAAAGCCACAAAGGACCCATGTGGGGGAGGGGTGCCCTAGATGGGACACCTATGTCCCCTCAAAGTCCTTAAATTGAAATCTTGACCCCTGAGGTGAGGGATTAGTGCGCTTATGAGAGACACTCTGGAGAGTTCCCTCCCGCTGCTGCCATTTGAGGACACGGCGAGGTGGTCACCTGGGCACCAGGCTCTCACTGGACATCGCATCTGCTCAGCATTGACGTGCTCAGGCTCCAGGACTTGGGGAAACAAATGTGTGCCGTTTATAACCAGCCTGGTCTACGGGACTGTCACAGCGATGTGAGGGACTGAGGGAAGAAAGCCACCAGCCTCTCGGGGTCCATCTCTTCAGTGACCGTGAGTGGGAGGTGGGCCTCCGCGAATGAGCGCTCGCTAAACGTCCTCGGTGTGGCCGCCACGCTGGACCCGTCCCTCGCCAGAGTGGGGCTCCGCCTGAGAGCAGCATCTGGGCGCCGGCATGGGCGCCCTGCGGCATGGGCGCCGTGCTCCCCGCGAGCCGCGCGTTCTGGCTGTGCTGCCTCTGTTGCCCGCTCTGTCCCCTTCCGTGTGGGCGGCCGCTTTTCCCTCCCAGCCTCATCCCTGAGCTGTGTAAGTCACACACGACACAGCCCACACCTGACCCTGTGCAGCCCAGTGGCTTTTAGGAGTTCAGAGTCCGGCAATCAGCCGCAGAACTGACTCTAGAACGCTCTCTTCCCCAGGCAGAAACACGGCACCCCTCACCAATGACCCCCCTACCCGCCCCGCCCCGAGGCAACCGCCCGCGCCTCTCCGTCCGCGGAGGGCCTGTGGCGGACACGTCATCCGTACACGGAACCGCGAGGTTCGGCAGCGGCCTGACCCTCTCTCTACTACCGTCCCCTCGTTGCTTCCCTGTCCCTAGGGCCCCCACATCTTGCACTGGTCGCTCTAGGGCTGGGAACTCGCCCGTGTGCGGGGCCTGCCGCCGGCCAAAAGCCAAGAGGCGCCCGAGCACGCACGAAGCACACCGGGCCCATCTCATCACATCATTCTGCACCCGCGCTGGCGGATTCCCGCTTCTCCCCGATGAGCCCCTCCAAGGCAGAGGCCCTGACAGCTGCCGCCCTCCCGCCCTCCCGGCCCTGCTCCGGGACAGCCCGCCCTCGGGTGGAGCCACACGTTTCCGCCTGCCGCCGTCCCCACCCCAGCCAGGGAGAGAATCCGGACGCTGCTCGCCCAGCGCGGCGCCCAGCGCGGGGCCGACCCGGATGCTCTTTCTGCCCGGACGCTCCTCAGCGGCGCTTCCGGCCCGAGGCTTCGCGCGTCCCCGAGGGGCCCCTTCACGCCTTGGGGCTGGGGCCTCCGAACCCGGGCTGTGCCGGCCTCGACCGACTCCCTGCCGGTCTTGGAAGATTAAGCAGAGCCGAGGGTGGGCGCCTGCTCCTCCCCGCCCCCACAAGGGAGGGCCGAGCCACCGCCTCCGGAGACCACCCGCCGCGGCGCGGCGCCCGCAGCCTGCCCCAGGCTCTGCGGGGCAGCGAGTGGCCTTGAACGTGGAGGAACACGCAGAGCCGCGGCCCAGCCCGCGCGGTCACGTCAGCTGTGTCGCGGAGTCCTCTTGAAAGAGGCTGCGCGCGGGCAGCCCCAGCTCCACGCCCACAGAAACCCCCGGCTTGCAGTGGGAAAAGGAAACTTCGTTCAGGGCAGCGCTGCTCTAGCCGGCGACCTGACTCCCCCGAGACCGCTCCGCTCCTCCGGTCGGCCTCGGTGTCTCGGCTCAGACCGCGCGCACAGCCTCCGCGGACTCCAATCCTTGAAGCCTGATTGGTCCAAAAAGGCAGTGTCCTGATTGGTCAGAGTGGACACTCCCTGACTGGTTGGACGGGAGAGCCTCACTCCCATTGGCTGGAATAGAACTCCGGGAGCTCCTCTGCGAGGGCTTCTCAGACGGCAGGAATCCAGGACGAGCTTCTCCCCAGCGCGATTTTGCTCGTGAGGCCCCTGTGCAGAAATGGTTGCTAGGCTCCTGGGGGGATTTGTTTTTGCTTTTTTGTTTTTGTTTTCTTTCTTCAACATAAGCCCAGTTAGCTACCTACCAGGAGACCGTCTTAGGTGTCCTCTTGCTCAGGGTTCACAGGTCTCGCCTTGCTTGTCTGTAAAATGGGCACAGCAGTAATTAATTCCTGCCTCACTGGGTCCAGGTGAGGAGTGGGTGAAGCACACCTGGAAGCACCCAGGAAACTGTCCACAAGCTACAGACGGAAGTGGGCCCAGGTGTCTCGCTCCTCCTGCCCCAGCCCCACCCACGGCTGCCTTTGTAAGAGACCAAGGGCTGCCTTGGTCTCCCGCCTCCGCACGGAGGAGCGCTCGGATCTGAGTCTGGGTCAGAGCGCTTATGAAGCCCGAGATGTTTACCCTGCCTCCTTTCCTGCTGTCTCCGCTTTCCTCATCAATGATACAAGGAACGTGTGATCCGACACTTGGTGTGAATTGAGAGCTCAATACATGTGTTGTCTGAGTGAATGTGCTCATTTTGGGAAAATTGAAGCGACATGAATTCTACAGATTATAGGTTATGGGAGAATAAAAAATAAAGCAACTGCCCCGGCCTATGGGGACAGGCTGTGAAGGTGGAGTTCCCCATTGCCTCCCACTCAGTGCCTCCCACTCAGGGCCTCCCACCTTGCTCCCAAATGGCTTCCAGGCCCCTCTCCATTCTTTGGCTTCTCCCTAGCTCTTCAGACCCTGCTGCCCCACCCAGACCTTGGCACCAGGCCCGCTCTCCTGTCCCCTCCATCAGGGTCGGCTCAGGCAGGTGGGCACTTTGTTGGAGGCACTCAGAGCCCCCTCTCTCAGGATCTTAACGGTTCGAGACGTGGTGTCCAATATGCCTTCTCCCCACTTGGTACCTAGATGCCTGTCCGGGGAGAAGTAGCCCCTTAGGGTTAGGGTGTTAACACTTCAGTATGGGTTAGTCTACTGGATCCTTCCTTTCCCAACAGAGAGATAGGAGACCCAGCAGTGCCCGGAGAGGACAGGAGGGAACAGGAAGGAGAAGGGGAGTCTCCACTGGCCGTCACCCCTTCTGCTGGGGCACAGATGTGACGTCTCACTGTTGGCTTTTGCCCAGTCCCCTTCTGCGGCGCACACAGGGATCGTGAAAGCCAGCCCCTGCTCTTTAGCCAGACACTCTCCACTTCAGTGAAGGCTGAACTGAACCTGTTAGCAGCAGACGTGGGAAGGCTGCCGGGGGCCCAGATTTTGGAAGCAGACACACCTGGGTCCGGTCTGGATTTTCCGCCCCCCCCACCCCCACCCCCGGCCACAGTGCAGCCTTCAGCAAACGTTTCCATCTTTCCAGACCTCAAGACAGTGAACCTGAAGCTACTTTGAGGTGGCTGTGAGGACAGCATGAACCAGGGTGCACCAAGGGCCAGGATGTAATTCCTTGATGGCCCCGAGGGCCAGAGCTGCAGGCTTCGCCCCTGTCCCTCCGGCTAGGCCCGCAGGTGGTCCCGGCATGGCCCGTACGCTCCTGGGTCACACCTAAACTTCTTCACCTTTCACAAGGCCCCTTCCTAGACACTCCAGCTGGCCAAGGTCAGTGCAAGCTAGCTAGCTTGCTTAACTATGAGAAATGTATAGGTGTTTGTGAAATGCTTAGTCAAATCAACCATCTCACTCTTAACACGTAGATCGAGGAAGACACAAAAGCACGGTCTTAAGCAGTTCTGTAATTATTTCCCGTGCAAATTTTGTTCCCTTGTTACGATGATAAATGTCTTGAGGAAGAGGACTGTGTTGGCTTGTGTCGCCTCGTGTCACTCTCAGCACAGCCTGGGCAGGTGGGCAGCACTGCTCCTGTTTCACAAGGGAGGAAAACACCCCAGGAGGTCAGGGGAGGGCCCAAAGCCCCTGAGGGCGGAGGCAAAGGTAGCCTGCGACCAGGGCTGACCTACTGACTTTGGGATGGCCAGAAGCCTCTCAGGGCAAGGACGCAGAGCGGGTCAAATAGTGCTGGCTGTCTCTGTGCTACAGAAAAACATATATACATACACCAAATTTTACTTTTGTTCACACTCAATGTTCTATCTTAGACTCCACAGTTCCCTTTGAGTTAAAATAACAATAAAACAAAACAAAAACCCCATGACCTTGCACTTCTCATTCACACATAAGAATTCATGCTTCTGAAGGGGCAAGAGCAATAGAGCAGTTCAGAGTATTTAAAAATTAGTTCTCAGCCCTGGCTGATGTGGCTCAGTGGATTGACTGAGCACCAGACTGTGAATCACAGAGTTGCAGATTCCATTTCCAGTTGGGGTAGGTGCCTGGGTTGCCGGCCAGGTCCCCAGTAGGGGGCGCACAAGAGGCAACCACACAGTGACATTTCTCTCCCTCTCTTCCTCCCTTCCCCTCTCTAAAAATAAATAAATGAAATTGTTTAAAAAATTAGTTCTCAGTCTTCCCCCTTTGGTAAGTTATTTTTAGAGAGAAATGGGAGAGAAAGTTCCAGGTGGCGGGGGCATCTCCAGCTGCATCTTCGATCAGTCTGCCTACAGAAAGCCTGGCTAGATCCCCCCCCCCTCCGCCCAGGTCACAACCATAGCCACACAGCCTCCCCGAGTAGCAGGCTGCTGCCTAAAAGGAAGTAGCCGAGGTATGCTCATCATGTTAACACAAATATATAATAAAATTGTGACAAATGTCACAGTGACATTTAAGAATTTAGTAAGGGAACCAGGACAGGAAAGATCTTAAAACAGACCACACAGGAAGCTTGTCACAAGTCTCAAGTTTTTTATTTTCAGAACAGAAGCTGGTTTTATTTTTAAAAAGAGAAAGGGAGAAAAACGTGATAAATGCTAGCCAGGTGCCACTTCCCCCTTTCAGGCTCAGACTGCCAGCCAGCTCTTCCCCCAAACTCAGGAAATGACAGTCAGGATGTATCCTGTTGGGGCGGCCTCAGAGGGGTCTGGTCCGGCACCTTCCTGAAGCAGGTACGAGTCGGCAGCCCGGAGCAGGACATGCCCACGTGCTCACGTGCGAGAGGCAGGCAGCCTGGGCTCTGAAGCGGGTTCCTGTCTGTGAGCTGTGCTGGCGGCAGCCTCAGGAGACAGTGAGCCCCTGCTTCCTGACCCACGGGGAGACCTCCAGTTTGACCCCCACACTACGGGTGCCCCTAGAAGGCAAGAAAAGCGAAGCTGTAGGGGTCATTTCGTCCTGTGACTCAGGCAAGAGAAGTAAGTAAAAGGACTCAAGGAAAACACAGCAGAAGAGAGGGCCTGACCCCCTGAACTTGAGGCGGCCGCACCAAACGTTTGGCAGACAAATCTCCCCGGTTGCCATGGTTTCCCTGCATACCCAGGGAAGGGGCTGCTCCCGGGACCCTATCACAGCCTCTCCCCAGGAAGCCCAGCAGCACCCGTATGTGAGGCCACCGTCCAAACAGCACAAGGGGGCAGGGCAGGAGCCAGCTGGGAACTGGCTGGGGCTCGGACGCCAAGTCCTTCCCTGTCACGGACACCAGGCAGCAGAGAGACAGCAGAGCTGGAAGGAGGATCTGGAAACGGACAGAGCAGCTAGGAGCACCCCCCCAGGGGCTGGGCCCCCAAACTCGAAGCACGTGGGATTCCGAGGGAAAGAAGAGGAGGCCAGGCAGGAAGGAGAGAAGGCAGGAAACACCCCCATCACCTGCAAGATGCAGCTGGCCTACGTGGGGCCTGGTGGCGTGAGTGGCTGGAAGCCCAGAGAGTGGTGCATGGAGTGCAAACATTTTCCTTGTGGTTCCCCACGGGGGAGAGCAGGGGGGCCCGGGAGAGCGCTGGTTAAGCCTCCATCCCCTCTTGTGGCTCTGTTTACATGGATGTTTTTTGTCAACAAGCCCCCCAAAAGTTGGGGGAGAGAGACCCAAGCAAAAGACTGAGGCTCAGAAAGCAAAATTGAGCAACAATCGAAACTAAAATCCATGACTTTTCTGGCCCTTGGTCCAGTGTGTGTCACAGCACAGAGCTCCCCAAGCGTAAGAACGAGGCTGGGGAAACAAAACCTCACAACTTCCCCCTCCCCCATCCTATTACAGGGTGGAGGAGAGAGTTTCCTGGTCCTGCTCCCAGCTGCCTGCTCACCTCCCCTGAAAACACTTATCCTGCCTGCAAGAGTCCAAGGGGGTCCGTGGGAGCCCCTGGGTGTCCCTTCACATCAGCCTCAGCGAGAGGAGCCCCAGGGAGGCAGGCTGGGCAGTGCCGGCTTGACACCCCCACTGTCGCCCCCACCCCCTTCACAAAAGCCTCCCATTTCACATCCATCTAGGAATCCCACCAAAGCTGCTGTTCTGGGCCAAGCTCTGACCCAGCCAGCAACACCCCTCAGGAAGGGGGAGAGGTCTGGGTGCAGAGGGGGAGGAGGGAGGGAAGAGGGCGAGCCAGTGGCTGGTGCCCCACAGACCCTGTAATGACCTTGACAGCAAACCCCAGTTGGATCCAGGGGCCACGTGGAAAGCAACTTCCGGGTAGTTTGCCTCTATTTTTTGCAAGTGGCATCAGTGCAGGATGCGACAGATGTCAAAAGTATGGAGGTAGAAATGTCTGCCACCCACGAAAGGGTGTGGCTTGGTCCTTAGGGCAAGAACCCTCCCCTCCCGCTGAGAAGAGAGGACTCAGACGAAGGAGATCCTGGGGAAGCTTCTCTCTTGAAGAAGAGCCAAGGGCACCTCCCAGGAATGCATGGCCACAAATCCGGGTAGGAACAGGAGGTGGTGGTGTGTGTGGCGGGGATGGCAGGGCCTCCCCAGATTTCCTGCTGATTGTGAGGGGCCACAGGGTGGACACCAGAAAACCACACGACGCAGACATAGCAACGTAGACTTTTCGTCTACCACTTGGGAGAAATCCAACGGAGACATCGGGGGACAGTGGCTTCTGAATCCATTTCAAGGCATGGCACAATGGTTGCTAACCACAGCCTGAAAGAAGCTGGCACTTCCAAGTGAGAGGCAAGGCCCAAGGCCCACCACCCTGTGCCTGGGCACCTCCTTTCCTCCATGCCCCTCTCCCCCACACAGTGGGTGGGAATGAGGGTGGAGGCAGGAATGCAAGAAGCAGAGGCACCCAGACCCTTGGAGGCTGGGGTCAGGGTCAGGCATGGAGAAGGGAGAATAGAGAGCGTGGACCTCCTCCCTCACTATTAGCAGCTGGTCTTCCTCCACGCCATCTTGACCCAAGGAGCACAGAAGGACACACCCGCCCATCGCCCTACAAGGGTGACCTCTTCCAAACAGAGCCTCGTATCATCTGAGTGAGAGAAGGTCAGAGGACAAGCGAGGAGACGTCTCTCAACAGAAAAGCAAGGGCCCCCTTATTTCGCTCAACTCTGGGAGGCCACAGCGAGGGTGTTGACATAGCCATGGGCGCCCCCTTCGTTCTCCGAGACACAGTGACTCAGCTGGGAGCCTCCCTGAGGCTGCGTTGGGGGCGGCGGGGCCGAGGGCGGAGCGCCAAAGCCCCCTCGGGCCCGACTAGGGGAAGGCCGGCTCCCCGGGTCCCAACAGCCCTCTAGGGCCTCCAGGCCACGGCATCCAAGGAAGAAGAGGTTCTTGAGCATGAAAATGGAGAGGGGCTGGTGGTAGCTCACCACCAGTAGGCAGCGCAGCGCCAGCAGGGGCACATCCACCAGGCAGCCGCCCAGCAGGCGCAGGAGTCGGCCGCAGCCGCGCGGCCCCGGGGCCTGGCCCCAGGCGACGTTGAGCTCGTAGAGCCAGAGCACGGGCGAGGACAGGGTGAGGAAGTAGACGGCGATGAGCAGGTAGCGCAGGTGCGCGGGCAGCGGCACGCGGCCCTCCAGCATCAGCTCCACCAGGGTGAAGCTGTCTAGCAGGTCCAGGCACGTGCCCAGGAAGCAGCCGGCGGCGCGGTGCTGCTGGGGCTGCAGGACCAGGGGGCCGGTGGAGCCCGGCGGGCCGCCCGCCTCGCTGATGGCCCGCACCAGGCTGTAGAGCAGAGGCACCGACAGCGCCATGGTGAGGCGGAAGCCCGTGGTGCCGAAAGGCGCGCGCAGCTCGATGAGGTCGAGGATGGACGTGCCCAGGATGAGCACCACCTTGGGCGTGAAGGCGATGGAGTAGATGAGCCAGGCCAGGTAGGCGAAGGCGAACTCGCCCACTGCCGCGGCCGTCCCCGGGCCGCCCCCGGGGCCTCCAGCGCCCCCGCGGGACCCGCGGGACTTGGCCCCGGCGGAGGCGGCGTGGTGGTGGTGCGGGGGGTGGCCGTGCGGGCCGCCCCGACGGCCCCGGCTGTTCTTGGCGAAGAAGATGGCCCAGCCCACCACTACGACCAGGTCGGTGGCGATCCAGGAGCACCAGTACAGGTCGGTGACGGCGATGAGGTACAGGTCCAGCAGCCCTCCCTGCGCCAGCAGCAGCACCACGGACAGCGCCTGGTAGCCCCAGCCGCACCCCGCGCTCCGGCCGCAGCCTGGGCGCCGACCTCTGCGGGTCGGTGGGGCCGGGCGGCCGCAGCAGCAGCAGCAGCAGCAGCGCGAGCAGCAGGAGGCGCCGCTGCCTGTCCCCGTGCCGCCCGCAGCCCCGACGCCCCCGGCCGCAGCGCCCCCGCCGAAGTCCGCGGCCGTCATGCTGCTGGAGGAGGTGGGCGTGGACGAGGGGGTGGCGGCGGAGAAGGCGGCGCGCGCGGGGTCCGCGTTCGGGGCGCCCCCCGCGGCCAGGGGCCCGGGGATCCCGGCGGCGGCGGCGGGCACCAGCGGCTTGCTGACACTGACGCTGTCGTCGTCGTCCTCACGCTCTGCTCCGGAGCTGCTGCTGCTGCTGCTGCTGGCGGGGGAGCCGCCGCCCCCGCCCCGGCTGGCGCTGGTGCTGCTGTCGCCCGAGCCGCTCTCGGCACGGGGGGCGCCCCCCCGGAGGCACAGGGGCTGCGCCCGGGCCGCTGCTGGGCGAGGCTGGCAGGAGCCGGACGAAGTCGAGACCGAGCGGGGGTGGCCGAGCGCCGGGTGCATTGTCCTCCGGGGCCGCCCGCGGCTCCCTGCCCGCCACCCCCGGGCTGGCGGGGCGGCCGAGGGAAGCCGGGCCAGCCGCCGCCTCCTCCCCAGCGGCGGGAGCCGGACCCGGGTCGGGCAGCAGCGAGATCCGGACTGGAGCGCCGGACTGGGCGAGCCAAGCCCCGGGTGGCGGGGAGCTGGGGCGGCGCTGCGGGGCGGGGGCGCCCGGGCGGGAGGAAGGGCCGCCGGCTGCGGAGAAACCAGGACTGGATCGCGGGGAAGGGGAGGAGGAGCGCGCAGAGGCGGGGAAAGCACGGCTGGCTGGATCAGCCGGAGAAAGGGGGGACGGGAGGTGTCGGGGCGCGAGGAAGGGGAGGTGGCTGTCCCACCGAGGAGGGGCAGAGGCGGGGGCTCAGCGCTGGGGAGGCATAAAGGGAGCACGAGGTTCCTAGAGACGTGGCCGCGCGGTCCCCCCGCAGAAACCCCGGAGCGTTAGTGGTTCGTGACCACAGCCTCCCAGCGCGGGGCTGAGGGGCAGCCAGGCTCAGGCCTTCGCCCGGCTCTGCACAGTCCCTGCTGCCGGCACGGGGGCAGCTTGGACCTCTCCGCGGTCCAGCGCCCTCACCTTCCGGCGGGCCTGCCTCTCTCGCCAGGTGTCCAACCTGCAGCCCAGAATGGCTGTGAGTGCGGCCCAACAAAAAATCATAACTTTACTTAAAACATGATGAGATTTTCTTGTGATTATATGTCACAATGTATTTAATATGTGGCCCAAAACAACTCTTTTTCTTCTAGTGTGGCCCGGAGACGCCGAAAGGTTGGACACCCCTTCATCGCATTTAAAAGCTAAGGGAGGAGGCGGGCCTTTCTGACCGACAGGACCAGGAGAGGTGGCCGGCGCATGAGTTTTTACAGCCCCGCCCCCCACGCTGAGCCGGGATTCCGGAGCCTCTCATGCGAAGGTCCACTCCCGACCACCGACTGGTCCTCTGCAGTGTAACTGTGTGGGAGCAGAGGGAAGGTTAAATGAGGACAGGGCAGCCCCCTACCTGTAGGCTCTGGGCTCCTTCTTTTTTTTTTTAGGGAGAGGGGACGAGAAGGAGAAAGGGTGAGAAACATTAATGTGTGGTTGCCTCTCGCATGCCTCCTACTGGGGACCTGGCCTGCAACCCAGGCACCTGCCCTGACTGGGAATCAAACCGGGGACTCTTTGCTTCACAGGCCTATGCTCAATACACTGAGCTACCCCAGCCAAGGCCCTCTGGGCTCCTTCTGACTCACCCCTGGAACTGGTCCACATGGGGCTAGAAGGCAGAAGGTGGAGTTATGCCTTTCAGGGTTTAGGGCAGAAGAAATGGCCAGAGCAGGTGTGATCCCGCCCCCAAATAAAGAGATGCTCGTGTGCAGCAGAAGCACCTGAACCCCATCAAAGCGAAGCCGGAGTCTCGCCTGCCCCTCTCCCTGCACCTCAGGCTTGGGTCTGCACGTTTGCCGACTGGCTAAGCCGCCTGGACAGCACCCCGGTATGGGGCGGGCACAACTTGCACTAGAGTGTAGGCAGGGGTTAGGGCTGAGCTGGCCCAGGCCAGGAAGCAGGGGAGGATTACAGGCAGTCTCCTTGGTCCCCTGAGGGTGCTGGGGTCCAGCCTCAGCAAGTCTCAGGGTCCCCAAAGGATGGACGGCACAGGCAACGAATGAAGAGTCAGACACCCCATTGGATGCCGGAGAACAGCCAGCCTCTGTGGGTCTGACCGAACTCTCAGAGTTGATTTCAGCTTTATTTTTATAGAGATTGTTACATAACATTAGAGGAACAGGTGTATGGCATGACCAGTTAAGCAGAAAAAATCAATACAGAGGTAACTAGGAAAAGTACCGGAAGTTCCATACATTCAGTTATGCTAAACAAAGGTTATTTTGACCAGGAGAGCCATTAATCAGACGATTAGAACTAGCTGTATATACAGAGCTTTAAATGTCTTCTTATTTATTCAAGTTCTTAGAATTTGGCATGGGGCAAAAGGATACGCTAGACTGAACAGTGGTTACAGGAAATTTATTATAAGGCCTTTGTGGTGTATAATTTAGCTATCTATCTTTCTGTCTAAAATATTTCTTCATGAATTATGGACTCTAACTCCTTAGCAGTTGTTTCTATGTGCTTAGTTTGTAAGCTCAGTTAACCAGCTTCCCTGCTTCTTTACCGCATTCTTATTAATACATATTCCTGTCCAAGGTAGAGGAGGGGCTGTTACTTTATCAACTTTTAGACGTTCAGGGGCTACCCCATCAGGGGCGACTTTGTTCTATGGCCAAGAAATCATTCTGTACAACCTCATTGGAATTCTGCAGATCATTGGACCTGAAATGCAGGTGTCCAAAAATCCCACCACCTATTAATAGCAAAGACAGACATTCAAGGAGAGACAGACAGGAAGTCCAGCCACAGTTGCCTCTGCTGTGCAGGTGCATCTCATCCATCCCAACTGTGTCAAGGGACGGCTGCTGGTCGGCTCCTGGCACAAGGGGACACCAGCTAACAGCCACCCTGAACGCTGGCTCAAGACCTCTGCCTACACTCATGAAGCAGAGGCAGCTGGTGAAGGCAAAGGATGGGGCTCCTGAGAGAACACTGACACCCTGTCCCCACTCCCCACCCCGCCCTCCGGCCCTGTCAAGTGCCCCCAAAGACAAGCTGCCTCCCTGGTGACTTGTAACGCCCTCCCTGGTTATCCTCTGTGCCCCAGGGAAGCCGGTAGTCAGTCAGCTGGGTTCACTTTCTGTGAGAGATTCTTTAGCCCAGTTTTTCCAGGTCCGAGGCTTTCAGTAAAAACACCACAGATGGCCCTGGCCAGGTAGCTAAGCTGGTTGGAGCATCGTCCCAATGCACCAAGGTTGCGGGTTCAATCCTTGCTCAAGGCACACACAAGAAGCAACCAATGAATGCACGGACGAGTGGAGCAACAGATCCATGTTTCTCTTCCTCTCTCATCAATAAAAAAATAAGTAAATAAAAAAGAGAAAAAAGCAAATAAAAAAGAGTGCAGATAAAAAAGATGGAGAACAGGGCACACAAGTTAGGTCGGTGGTCTGAGTACTCGAGGGATTTCCTCTTGCACTGGGCGTTTTCTAATCTTCTGGGTGCACACACACAGCTCTGCTTCCTCCTGGAAAGGGCTGGACAAAGATGTGACAGGGTGAGGCGGAAGACAAAAGATCTCCTCCCGTCTAAAGTGAGTACGGACATCCCAGAAGGGCCTAGATCAGGGCAGGCACAGTCACTGAGCTCCTCATCAACTCACTCCAGGTCACGCAGCTGGTTCAGGGCCCAGTCAGGGCCTGTTACATGCTGGGCTCACCTGGAGCCCTAATGCCCTCGTTCCCCTGGCACAGGAGGCTCGAGGGTTCATTGCCTCCTGAAGCAGCAGTGGGTGGACTTGGAGGAAGAAGCAGGAGATCCAGTCACTCAGCAGCAAAGGAAACAGAGAGGCAAAGCCAGCCCTTCCCAGCGCTGAGCCAAGGCCCCTCTGGATGGGTCCATCTTCTCCCTCAGTGCTGGCATCTCTCCGCTTCCCAACAGGGATGAAGAACAGCCCACAGGTGACTGTCAGAGGGTGGGAGGAGACTCACAGGCGCACCCCGAGGAGTGACAGCAGCAGGTCCCCCTGTGCTCACACCCAGCTGCCACAGTGACTCTCGGGACAGAGAGGGAGGCCCGCAGGGGGCAGTGCGGGGCTGCGATGCTCTGGGCTGTCGAGACCTGGAACCTCCGCACGGAGAACTCTCCGAGGACAGACGCTGCCCCTGCCCCGAGTCATAGCTCCTTTGTCACCTGGCGCCAGACCTCGCCCTGAGCTGCTGCACAGGCACCCACCTGCACAAAGCAGGAGTGCCCCCTGCAGCAGCGCCCCTGGGGCAGTCCCTGGATGAGGCCTGGGGGTTCCAGAGACTGAAAAAAATCGAGTCCTTTCCTAGAAGCTCAGACTGGGAGGGAGACAGACATGCGAACGATAAAGTATCATGAAGTTTAGGGCCAAGTATTTGGTGCTATTTGACTACAAAGTCGACGAGACGCCCCTGCCCTCTCCAAGGAGGGGTCCCAGGGCCCCAGGGTCCCAGGGTCCCAGGGTCCCAGGGATGGGGAGGCCGCTGTGGACGACGCAAGCCAGAAGGCTCCCTCAGAGTGGGAGGGGGGCGAGCGCGTTACAAGTCAGACCCCTCTTCTCTGCCTCCCAAAAAAGAAACTGTGACATCAGGCTTTGGGAAGTGAGAGCTGGAGGAGCCTGGAAGCAAGAGCTGAGGCTCTGTCACCTCCCTGGCAGTTCACACCCTGCGGCAATCCTCCCACCTCCAGATCCGAAAAAGCCACCGGAGCAAGCTTCTCCCAGCGAGCTAGAAGCAGGCGTCCCTCGCAGCCCAGCCTCGGCAGCCCCACGCAGCAGTGGGGCAGTGACAGAGTGACTGGGGGGCGGCGGGGGGGGATAACTGACAGCTGAGGTATTTTAAAGTGCCGCCGGTTGCTACAGCAACCCTGGCTCTGCTGGGTTACCAGCCCACTCCCTGTTCCAGCCCCGGGCAGCCGAGAGGGGTCCCACCCAGGGGACACCCAGGAAATGCCCCTGTTCCGACTCTATTCAATGTGACCACCTGATAGTATCCTTTTGTTCCAGTTTTTTTTAAAATATAATTTTTATTTAATTCTTGTTCAAGTACAGGTTTCTGTCTTATATTCCCAATCCTGCCCGGCCCCCACCCCATGCTCCCCGTTGTTCCAGGTTAACAATTTTATTGTGAACAAGGGCTTCCTTCCTGTTCAGATTGGCTTACAAGTCCTTTGTGTTTCCACAGGCTCCATCAACACACAGAGAGGTGGCGGCATTGTTACTCAGTCTGGGGCTGAGCTAACGGAGCTCCTGCGGGCCTTGGTGCCACCAGTTCAGACGAGGCCACTGCGAGGCAGGCCAGCCCTGTGCTCGGGAGCTGAGGGGTCTCGGCCCTGCAGGGCTGCTCCCCATGTTGCCACCCTCAGCTTTGTCCCCCCACCTCTGCTCTCACCCGTCTTCGAGTTTGGTAAGCTTGGCCCCTCTGGCCCACAGAGAGCGCCTGGGCCCACTCCATAGCAGTAGCTGCCCGGGGACACTAAGCGAGTCTTGGAGGGGACCATGGGCTGGGAAGGACAGAACATATCTAGAGAGAGCCCTGGGATCAGAGCCAGGGCACCAACTTCAGCCCAGTCGGCCCTTCCAGTGACTTTGAAATGACTCTGAAATGTGACCTCCATGGGAGCGGGCACTGTTGGCACAAGTGGTCTCCGCTATGGAGCTAGGGGTGTGTGACACACAGATTTCTTTTTCCTTTTTTTAAAAAAAAAATTTACTTATTTATTTTCAGACAGGGGAAGGGAAAGAGAAAGAGAGGAAGAGAAACATCCATGTGTGGTTGTCTCTTGAGTTCACCCAACTGGGTTTGCAGGCTGGCACTCAGTACACAGAGCCACACCAGCCAGGGCTTGAGTGCACCCAACTGGGGACCTGGCCCACAACCCAGGCCTGTGCCCCGATTGGGAATTGAACCAGTGACCCTTCCATTTACAGTTTGACACTCAATCCACTGAGCCAAGCTAGCCAGGCCAGCAGATTTCTGTGTTTCTATTGAATGCTCTTTGCCTTGACGCCCTCAGCTGTGAACATGGACAGACGAGGACTCTCTGCCTCCATCAGGAGCACTGTGAGGCTCTAACAGAGTGTGGACGGACGTCTGTTTTAAAATGCTTTGGAAGCCCTGGCTGGCGTAGCTCAGTCGATTGAAAGCAGACTGTGAACCAAAGGGTCGCTGGTTCAATTCCCAGTTGGGGCTCATGCCTGGGTTGTGGGCCGGGTCTCCAGTGGGGGCCCTGTGAGAGGCAACCACACACTGATGTTTCTCTCTTTCTCCCTCTCTTTCCCTCTCTAAAAAAATAAATAAATCATTTACAAAAATAAAATGCGTTGGGAAAAGTTCCCTGAAGAGTAAGTGTCCTCTGGCGAGACCATCACCCAGGCCAGTGGCTCCAGCCACAGACAAGGTGCTTCAGAGGCCAGGGCATCCCCCGAAGGGGTCCCAGGTCACTGCCTCTGGGTCCCAGGCACTGGGGCTGCGCTGCTGGCTGCCCACCCAGTGCCCAGCCCACCAGCCGCCCTTCTGCGCATGCCTGATCCCGTCTGAGTGCCTGCCCTGCTTCCTCACCGCTCCTGGTACCCAGGGCCCAGCCAATCGCTCAGAACTGCAAGTCTGCAGGTAGGACTTCTGGAAAGTTCTTTCAAGGACCTTTGCCCCTTCTCCTCCGCCTTGGAGTGTGGGTGAGGCCTGAAAGTGGACCGGCACACCTTGCACCTGGACAGACACACGCACCGAGGACAGCAGGCGAGCACCGAGTCCCTGACCAGATGCCGAGCCACTCGCCCCCGCCCCAAGTGCCTGGGCCCTTCTGCGGTTTAGGCAAAGCGCCACCTGTCTGTGCGGGCCACCGCAGTCCGATTCCTGTAACAAGCAACCGAACAGAACCCGAAACGACAGGGACGGCACTTAAAGTGGCTCCTCTAGGGGACACGTGTTGCTGGTTCCACAGGAGGGGAGACGGGGCGTCCTGGGGCTGTGAGGGCTCTGCCCAGAGCCATCCAGTGGTGGGCAGCAGACCTGGGGGTGGATTCCAGGCCAGGAATCCACCAAGGCCCAGACTCCCCCAAGGAGAGACGAGAAAGCTACATCTGTCTCCAGGAATTTGCAGGGTCTGCAACCCTACGGAGCTCCAGCTGCGGGTGTGGGGAGCAAGGGCAAGTCAACACAGACAAGGCCTGTGGGGCTCAGGGTGTAGAAGACACAGGGTTAGGAGTGAATGTAAGTCCTGGGGGGTAAGGACTAAAAAGAGGGAAGGTGGACCCTTGTGGACTTTGGGAACGGGGCCGGGAGGGCAGGTGCAGAGCCCGGAGGCGGAAGTGTGGGGGCCGGTGTGACCAGTAGGAAGTAGCCGAGGGAAGTGGGGGGCAGGGCCTGTGCCTGGTGAGGAACCAGGCATTCAATCCGAGACGGCCACAGGATTCCCATCAGAAAACAGTTCAGGCTTGTGATGTGACTCTGGGCCGAGGGGAGGATGGGGTGGGGGCAGGTGAGACAGAGACTCGAGGCCACTGTAGCCCTGTCCAGGCATGGATGCAGCAGCCCGGGCCAGCATGGGGACCTGGAAATGCACAAGCGAGGCCAGGCCCTCGGGAGGTGAGACAGGAAGGGAAGACCAGGGCAAGTCCCAGCCCAGCTCAGTGAGGGGGGGGGATGCTGCCGTCTGCAGCCAGGAGCACTGCGCCACACCGACTCTCTGGGGTGCAGGCAGTCTGGGACAGGGCTCTGCTCCACACTCCACCAGGAAAGGTCTTCATTCTGCCTCCGATGTCAGCTCGAGCCCCTCGGATCTCATGGCCACTTTCTCTGCCTCCTGTGTCCCCTCCACTGTCCATGAGGCCGGGAGGCCCAGCAGAAGGGGCCAAGGCCTGTGTTTGGGAGGAGAATCGGGTGGGCTGGGTCCCCACCAGCTGGACAGGTCCAGTATGGAGCTGACTCGGGGGTCTGGCCAGTCTGTCCTGGGTGGCAGGGAGCCCTGGACATGGAGTGGGCTCATCCTGGAGGGAAGGAGCCCACTCCACACCCTCACACCCTCTGAGAGTCCCTGCAGGACAAACCAAAGGCAGGTCCCTTGTCTTCCCCATATGGGAAGTTGCCAAAGCCTGGGCAGGGGCTGCCAGAGACAGACGAGGGTGGGAGGAGGCAGCGGCTACTCCAGGAGTGAGGGGCCAGGTCTCTCTGGGACCCACCCACCCACCGGCCTTCCCCCACTGGACTTTTGTCCACTCCAGATAGACCCGCACAAGACAGGGCATGAGGAATATTTATTATAATTATTTTAATTTAAAAAATAAGTTCAGTAGTCTCTGGGCAGCAAGCCTAAGGACAGTAAAAAGTAGTGTTTGGGTGTCAGTCAACACCGAGTGTGCACAGGGCCCGCAGAGAGGGCTGCAGGATTGTGCACAGCCCCCCTTTTCTCCAAAGCCCTTCTGCAGTGAGGGGGAAACTGAGGCACAGAGCTGCAGAGGACAGGTGGATGTCGGATAGGCCCTGGACGCAGGAAATTCTGGTTCTGCGCCCCAGCACCGCCCTGAGGCTGCTGCCCACAGGGGAAAGAGTCACCGGCACATCCCTGGTTGGGCAGCAGGGGCAGCAGGCCGGGCGGGACACCGGGGCCCTGGACAGCTCCACGTGGCCCGCCCTCGACTACGCCCAGCCCTCCTGGCGGAGGACCAGCTGCACGGCCTCGTCCACATCGCTCACAACGTGGGTTGCCTGCAAGAGCCCTGGGCTGAGGCCGAAGTCCCGGTGCCCGTGGAACGGGGGCTGCTCCGCAGGCCCGGGCGCCGTGGGGCTGTACACACCGGTGCACACCAGGATGGAGGTGCAGCTCTGGGCATCCAGCGGCGACTCC
This sequence comes from Sturnira hondurensis, assembly GCF_014824575.4. NCBI lineage: Eukaryota > Metazoa > Chordata > Mammalia > Chiroptera > Phyllostomidae > Sturnira > Sturnira hondurensis. The sequence continues at coordinate 48,019 of NW_028082443.1, forward strand.
GCACCCACCTGCCGGGCCGTCTGCAGGTGCTGGTGGAACAGGTTGGCACCGTAGATGTCCGACATGGGGTTGTCCCTGGTCAGGGGCCAAAGCGGCAGAGAGAGGAGGGGGAAGCGGGTTCAGGGCCGAGGTGGCGGGGTGCTGGGAATGGGGTGGGGTGCAGGGCGCTCACCCCACAGTGTACAGCTTCTGGATGGGCACGGCCCAGCCCCGCTTCACAGCCTGCCGCTGGATCAGCTCCTCGGCGTACCGGTAGGTGAGGATGCTGGGCTTGCCCGTCAGGCCACAGTAGCGCAGCTCCCTGCCAGTCACCTTGTGGTAGATGGCCTCCAGGCACAGCAGGAAGGTGCCGTGGCCGAACCTGCGGGGGGCGGACAGCTCAGCAGGGCCCGTGGGGACAGGTCACAATGAAACAGCCTCATGAGAGTGGCGTTCACTGCCCACACGCGCGACCTGCTGCTGTCTAGCAGCAGTCCCTGAGCACCGGCCGGCACTGCAGACAGACACCACATGGAGTTCTCAGAGACACCGCGGGAGATCTTGTTCTCCTTTCTCCAGTGAGGAAACAGGAGGAAAGAGGTTAAGGAACTGGTCCGGGGTGGTGGCACTGGGATCACCCCCCCAGCATCTGGACTCCGGGTTTACATCCTGCTTTAGGCTTCAGGCAGACTCCTGGGTGCCACCCTCCCCTCCTTCCTTGGTGCCGATTTCCAGCTGAGCACAGTGCACTGGGAGTAAAATCCAGTCCCTTTCTCCTCTGCACTTGGCTGTGTGGCCACGTGACTGCACCACAGCCAAAGAGCCAATGACATTAGAGGTGCTGGGCTAAACTTCTAGGAAGTACCCTTAAAATTGCAGAGAGGACGCTCTTCTCTACCCTCCCCTATTCCTTCCTGCTGCCTGAGATGCTGATGAGATGGCTGACACTGGGCAGCCGTTGTGGGTTATATGGTCAAGGGCTCAGGATTGCATAGCAGGACAACAGAGGGACCTGTGTCCCTACCAGGCGAAGCTTACATACAAGACCTAGACTGCCTACCGCAGAATTACTTTACATAAGAGAGGAGTGTCTGCCTTGTTGAAGATACTTGTTTGAGATTTTCATGCCTTGCCACTAAACCAAATGTGAACTGATACTGCACAATATGTTAAAGTTATTAACCAAACCCCCTCGCCTGGTGTCAGCATACCCTAACTCTGGGAAGAACATCTCAGAAAAAAACACCTAATCTCAAGCTACAGAAAACTACGTGGGAAGGAAGGAGAGAGAACACTGTACGTGCCATCTCTGTGGACTCCTGTGTGGCATGGCTTGAGGTGGTACTGGGCCCTACACCCTGATTTCACTCACCAGCTCACTGGGGGTGAGTGGCTGAGTCAGGGCAGAAAATTCTAGACTTTGGCCCAGCAGAACACCACCGAGCCACCATCAGCCACCCTTCTGTGAGACACCTGCAGGGCCAGAGGCCCAGCCATCTGCGCTGCCCTCGCCCTCCGAGGACCGGGCAGCAGGCCGGACAGGCCCCGCCCTGGGCCTTGAGAAAGTTGCTCACTGCCCAGGCCTGTCCTCTGGCCTAAACCCGCATCAGAACAGCCTTCTTTCCCCACCCCTCCAGCTCCGGGGCACACAGCAACAAGTGCAGGGTGAGGCGCTGTGGGACAGGGGCGACGGGGAGAGCAGGGCAGGGCTGGGCCCCTCTAGTCTGGGGAGCCCTGCCCCGGTTCTGGGGGCCGGGCGGTGCGTCAACAGCTGCCTCGCCACAGGCCCGGTGCTCAGTGAGCTGCAGTCTTTGTTCGTCATTAGTAGGTGGCATGACCCCCGAGACCCCTCGTGGGAGGCCATGGAACGGTGGCAACTGCTGGCCCACCCAGGGCCAGGCCTGAGCCCCAGGACATCGGGGACAGTGCGGGTGAGGCTGGGGCTGCATCCTCACCTGGGCATCTTGGCTTCCGCCATCCAAAGGAGGTCCATGTTACTGGCCAGGACAGGGAGATGGGGGTAGGGTACTGTTGCCAGACCCGTCCCAGGGTTCCCATTGCTGAGAAGCACATCCATGATCAGCTGCAGGCTCGTCTCCCAGCGCACGGGCTCCCCAAGGAGGAGCACCCCTTGAAAGAAGAAAGGCACAGGGTGAGGGTGCAGGGTGCCCCGCCTGCCCCCTGTGGCCACGGGAGGGAGACCCTGTGGAGACCAGCTGAGGCCTGGCCCCACTGTGCGCTCGCCTTGGCAAGGGCACGGCTCCTGGAACAGCCCTGCAAGAGCCTCTCACCTCTTCACGCAGGTGAGCAGAGCCCAGGGCCCAAGGAGGCGCCTCCCAAGGTCTCCCACCAGCACTGCATCCAGCACACGCCACCGAGGAGGCCAGAGACGACGCCAGCAGTGGACAGCCCCAGACGCTGCCCCCGCTGACTGCTCTTCTCCCTTCCCCCTCAACAGGCACTGGGCCAGGCACTCACCCTCCCCAGTGCCTGCCTCTGGGGTGGTGACCCCAACAGCAGCACAGGAGGGGAGGTGCAGTGGCAGGGCCCAGACTCCAGGCTGCCCGCGCCACTCTCCCCCGACTCGGGGCACGATTCCCACCTGCTTCCAGCCTCAGCCTCCTCAGCACCCACCACCACCACTACTACTGTCACGAGAGTAAAAACAAGGTACAACAAATGCAGCTGAACCCGGGCTGGACACAGCGCTCAACACCCGGGAGACCAGCAAACTGAACGACTGCCCCGAGAGGGCGCTCCAGAAGCTGGAGGGTGTGTCTCAGGGCCACAGTGACTGACGCTGGGTGGGAAGGATGGAGGGAGGGGCCAGGGACGCCACGTGCTGGGGACAGTTGGGCTTGGGCAGACACTGCCCTGTCTTTGAACACCTGAGTGCCCCGCCTGGCGTTCAGGCCGGTGAACAGCCTGTCAGTGACTCACTGAGCCCACACCCTCATTCCACACATGTAAACACAAAGCATGTTCTGGTAGTTTTAGGAAACTCCGATGTTCCAAAAAATTGTTGACAATCAAATGAGGGAAGAGATGGCCGTACTTCCTTATTTCAAAATTGCATCAAGAGTTAACCCCTTTTTGCCCTGGCTGGTGTAGCTCAGTGGACTGAGCACAGGCCTGCGAACCAGAGGATCGTGGTTTGATTCCCAGTCAGGGCACATGCCTGGATTTCAGGCCAGTTCCCAGCAGGGGGCACATGAGAGGCAACCATACATTGATGTTTCTCTCCCTCTCTCCTTCCCCTCTTAAGGAAAAAAAAGAGTTAACCCCAAAGCAGTTTCTGCAAAACTGCTTTGCCTAGGACAGAGCTGGGCCACTTTCTGAGTCTCCTGAGACACCCCGCGGCCACCCCCAAACACACGGATGGTCTGCGTCTGAGGCTGTGCCATTCGGGGTGAGGCCACCACGCTTGTGCGGCTGCTTTGCCACTTCAGTGTGTCTCCCTGGACTGTTAGGACACACTGAAGTGTGCACTCCCTCAATGAGTTTTTCCTATTTCTACCTGTTGGAATGGAAGAGACACCACCTAGGAGCTCCACTTCGAGTCAGTGAAGGTGACACTACAGGGTCTGTCCCACGAGGACACCACTGGCTCCTGGGCCAGGGACCCTGCTCCAAGCCACCCCCAGGCCCCGGTCCACTCTACGATCTTCTGAGCCTGCATTTTTCTGGAACAAGGCAAGTGATATGGAGAAGGAGGAATGGGCGACAAACGTCTCAGCAACAGTGTGGCAGACCCGAGACCAGGATCGAGGTGACCGAATGTTCAACGGCACCCGGAGGGCCTGAAGAGAGGGACTCACCAGACCCCGCCCACACTCGGAGAGACCTTGTTACCTTCGATGGTGGGGAAGTCGGTCCTCAGGTGAGGCTGCCAAGAGACAAAGAACAGGCCCATCAACACCAGGGCGACCTCCCACCACCACACAATCCCACTGGTTTCCGGGGCGGGAGAGAGGAAAGACGCAGTCCAGACAGGGTGGGCGACCACCCCGGGGTCCAGCCCATGCAGAGGAGGAGCCACACAGGACAGAGGAGGAGGACTCATGAAGGCAAGCTCCGGAGGAGAGGAGGACCACGGTGGGCACAGGCCCGGCTGAGAGAGACAACACAGCACACAGGTTAGCCAGGAGGAAGGCCACTCGGCTGTCCACCCCCAGCCAGGCCAGGAGGCCAGGGAGGGACCAAGCAAGAGTCTAGAATCAGGTGGGCAAAGAGCAAGGTGAGCCTGTGGAGAGAGGGGAGGCCATCAGGGGGTGCCGACTGCTCCCCTTGATGCCGGATGGGGGGCAGGAGCTTCCCCGTCCCCAGGGCTTCTGTTTCTTCCCAGGTCACACGGTCCTGCCCCTGGGGCTGACCAGCCACGTGGCTGGCGGTGAGTCACTGCCACGTGGGAGGCTCGGCCTCCGCGCAGCTCTGAGACCCACCCCCACTCTGGTTCTCCACCTGGCTCACTGGGCCCCCAGAGGGCGTCAAAGGCCCTGCGCAGTCGGGCCCTGGAGGACGGCGGCTAAGGCTGCACGAGCAGGTGAGCCCGTCCGTTTACAACTGGGCCCATTTTTAGGCTGGTTGGCCTGGAAACACGGGTGATGCGACTCACATGTGGAGCCGTCGTACAGAGCAGGCCGAGGGCGGCCGCGCCCCACAGAGTCAGACGGCTGTGAGGCCTGTGACTCGATCAGAAGACAGAAAATCAAGCCAGGTCCAAATACGAGCTGAGCCCAAAGGAGCACGGCAGACCAAGGAGCTGCCATCTGTCCCCGAGCGGGCCACTGCTCACCGGGGCTGCGTCCACAGGGCGGGCAGTGGAGGGCTTAACCAGGGTCCCAACCCTCCAGCAGCCCGGGGAGCGCCGCCGGTGAGACACAGCCATTCACCAGAGGGGACGCAGCGCTTGGCCAGGGCTCTCGGCCGGTCGAGAGCAGTGCAGGGAGCAGAGCCCCAGCAGGGCCGGCTCTGGAGCCGCCTGCACACGTGGGGACGAGCCTGTGGCCAGGCCTGCCTCTCCAAGAAGGTGCTCTGTGGGGCGGGCTGCCAGGTCAGCAGGAGGGGCCCACGCAGGGACGGAGGACAGAACTAGACAGGCAGCCCTGGCACGCACGTCCTTCCCATTACCCATTACCGTGGTCTTCGGCCGCCGCTGGAGGTCCACCATGTCAAGGACAGGGAAGGCCAGGCGCAGCTCGTCCACAGTGACCACGTTCTCGAAGCCCAGTCTAGAGCGAGGTCAAGGAAACAGCGCTGGACAGTTCCGGGGGAGGTTACGCCTCCCAAGGGAGGGGGACCAACCCAGTTCTTAGCCAACAGTCCACCTGGCCGCAGACAGGAGAGAACCAGAGGCAGACGAGCCCAGCGGCACATGGATCCACACCCCCGGCCACGAGCAACGCCAGGCCACGGGGCGCACAGGCACCTCTGTCCCTCAGGAGTTCTCCGCTGGGCCATCACACAGCACCTGTGGAGTGCTGCCACCGTGTGCCAAGAGGTTCAGAAAAGGAGCCTGCTCGGTGGCCTGGATGGGTGTGCTAAGGGCCTGGAGGAGTCTGACCTGAGCTGCACCTTTAAGAGGGAGTGGACTCCACCAGGGTGGGGAGGCCGTGGGGAGAGGGAAGCCTCTCCAGCCTCAGCACCCAAGACCCAGCCCACTTCTGTAACGGTGCAGCCAGCTTCCCCTCCAAAGAGAGATCTGCAATGGGGTCCAGAACTCAGGATGTCAAGGACATATTAAAAATATTTAGGTGTCCTCACCCCCCCCAAGTCTGAACTGGGGGACGGGAAAGACGGAGCAGGCCCATTGAGAGTTGTTCTGCATAGCAAGAGTTTTGCAAACAACCTCAGGAACAGTCATTTCATATATCTATAACTTTTAACAGGTTTCATGGATATGTTGAGTAGCTGTGGCCCTGCTCTGACCCAGGGAGATGGGATGTAACCAGGGTGAATCCACCCATGACTCGCCCTGGTTACATCCTTGGAGATGATTGGCTCCAGGCCACGGGGCCATGCCTGCCCGGACTTACTATGGCAGCTGAGAAAAGCTGGAAGCGGCACGGGAATGCTGGCAGGTGTAGCCCGATTGTGGGAGGAGTCGGAAATGGGGCTGCAGAGGAGGACTGGCGCCGGGATTTAAACCCGGGCACGGCAGCCACGGGAGAAGGGGGAATCACACGACTTGGGGGCTCCCTTTGCCACACGGCTTAGGGAGCTGGAAAGCAGGGTGCAGCGGCCATGCAGAGCTCTCCTTAGCAGTTTGGAAGAACGCAGGAGAGACGCGGTAGGAAGAAAGGAGGGGAAGGACTCTTGCTGGTGGGACAGGAGGAGGCACCACCCAGGTTTGGACTGAGACCTGAGATTGCGATGACGACACAGCTGATGGTGCTGGGAACCGAGGGAGGCCTGTCTGCTGAGCATGGATCACTGGCAAGGACTGGGGACTGCCTGAGCCACGGACCTCTATTCCTTTTCCTGAGGTATGGTGTCCCAGCCTGGGCAAAGGGGGAAGGAAGGACTCTGTGTGTTTGTGGGTGTTTTAGGGAACTTTGGGATTTTACTGTAGACAGTAAGTCATCACTCTTGAGTCTGTGTAACTTTTGAGTAAATAACCCCTTTCCTTTTCAGCCTCTCTGGCATTGAGAGCTATAGTTCCCTGGTGGCAGGCAAGGTGAACCTAGTCCAGAGGGACCCTGGGAGAAAGGAGGTCCATGTGGTAATAGTATCTCGTACCCCACCCCCATGGGTCCAACCTGTGACACTTCCCTGCCCTTAATTCCCACCTGCCATCATAACTGGGCATGGTTTCCCAGTTATGGGAACCTAGTTACAAAATCACCTAGCTCCCCTTTCAAATACAGACTGCAGATCTTCGTCCCAGACCCTGCGACACAAGGCTCTCCGTGGGAAGCTGCATTTTGAGCTCCCAGGAGGTTCTGGGCCGGCTTTTGGAAATCACCAGGCACAAGGACTGGCCACACCTGAGGGCTGTCCCCCCTCCCTCGGAGCCCACCACGGGCCCCCTCGGCCACAGGAGGAAAGGCCCATCCTGCCCCTTCCTCTCCAGCCAGAGCGAGAAGCACCAAAAGGATACACCCGGGCATTTTCCACCAGGGGTCCCTGGCCCGACACCAGCATCCGCTTCCTGTGGTACTGGAAGAAGAGCTTCAGGGGGCTGTGAGAGAGAATAACTTGGTCCGGGTCCACCTGTGGGGACAGGCAAGAGACAGGAGAGAGGAGGAAGCACACAGCTGAGAGACAGTAGAGCAGGGGAGAGGGCAGCTTCCTCGACCTAGGAAGGAAGGGAACTACCCAGAAAAACAAGCAGGGGGAAGCCCCGTTCCTAGCTCCCAGAAAGGAGGCAGGCAGCTGTGGGAGCCTGGACTGGCTGCTGTCCCACAGAACAGCAAGCGGGTCCTGCTGCCGGCGTGGCTCTGACGCCCACCCGTCCGCCCTGCTCAGTGCCCCTTCGGAAAGCACAGGGCGTGTGCACATGCTCCTGGTCGCTGCCACAGAACCCTGCCTCTACCTCGACTTGTAGTTCTCTGCTCTGCCAAAGACTGAGCTTTTTAACATTTAACTACGACAAGGCAGCCTCTTCTCAGAATGTTCTGAAACCCTCTGGGAAAACCGCAGAAGCAAACCACCTTTATGCCTTTGCTCCCTGCATTTATCCTCAAGCAGGGCCACACATCAATCAGCTACTTTATTTACATGATTGGTTCCAAAGTTCTCTTTCCCAAACTACATGCACCCTCAACAAGGAAAGAGGAGTGTGTCCGCAAGTGAGCACAGAGGGACTGCTTTGGGGGACAGCACTTGCTCATATGAGTGCGATGAGTGCGTCTTATTTATGGGAGTCCTGCCTAGCATACAGAGATTTTGAAAAAATGCGACCCTTGCTTCTTAGGGGCTGCCAAGTCAAAAGAGACCACCCTGATGCCCAGAAGAAAAGAAATAGGTACAAGGACAGTAGGCTGCACTGCCAGCTCCACGGGCGGGTTTTCATGGCCAACATGTAGATATGTATGCATAAAACATGAGCCTATCGCCCTGGCTGGTGTGGCTCAGTGGATTGAGCCCCGGACTGGGAACCAAAAGGGTTGATTCCCAGTGGGAACACATGCCTGGGTTGTGGGCCATTCCCCAGTAGGGGGCGCTCGACATGCAACCACATATTGACATTTTTCTCCCTCTCTTTCTCCCTCCCTTCCCCTCCCTAAAAATAGGTAAATAAAATAAAAACATGAGCCTGTTGATGAGGTCTCTACTCACGAGACTGGCAACTTCAAGTTATTTTCCAGCAGGGCTGAGAGCTCTGTACGGAACCCACCAGACTTGCCCTCAGCCTCATCAACCCTGTCTTCCAACCCCACCACCAGGGAAAAGTCCCCGTCAGAGCGGGAGCAGGGCTCCACTAGGAAAAAGATCCTTGGGTTCTCGCATCCACAGCTGTCTGCACACCTTGAAACCCAGCAGGGCCGACAGCTCCTTGGCTTTGTCCTGCTGTGAGATGTTCCCGGCATTCGTGACAAAGACCACGGGCACCTGCAGCTGCCTCTGGGCATCCAGCAGCCTGTGGAAGGCTTCCAGAGCGGCGGGGATCACTTGATGGCCCCGGACCAGCACTCCGTCGATGTCCAGCAGGAATCCAAAGGTGGGTGGGCTCTGCAGGGGGAGAAGAGAGCTGCCCCTGCCTGAGTCAACAGGCAGAGGGGAGGGAGGAGACGACCCTTAAAGAGAGAAGCCCCACACCATTCCCGGTCGCACAGGCCTGAAGCATAAAACAAGGACATGAAACTTCTGGTAGAGCAAATCCGTCTATAACAAAGGAGTCCTCATATATATATAAAAATTTTTAAAGATTTTATTTATTTTTAGAGATAGGGGAAGGGAGGAAGAAAGAGGGAGAGAAACATCGACGTGAGAGAGAAACTCCCATCGGTTGCCTCTCACACTGGGGACCGAACCTACAGCCCTGGCACGTGCCCTGCTGGGGGCCGAACCCGTGACCTTTCGCTTTGTGGGACAACACCCAACCCACTGAGCCACAACAGCCGGGGCTCGTATATAATTGAGCTCATAACTGCTTTGTTAAAAATTATTTTTCCATAATTACTATAAAGAAATTTTTTAAATGGTAAACAAATTCAAAACATAATCCCTGCACTTTAACACAACCAATAGTTTATTTTCCTCTTCTTTTTCTGTTCTCGTCTGTCATGCAGCTACAAGTGCACTTTGTACGGAGTTTTTTATCTTGTTCTTTTTGCCTGACACATTTTTGCCTGTTACAATAGCCTTCATAACCACGCTTTAAAATTTTATTATAGCTACACATAGTTGAAAACAACAACAACTAGAGGCAGCCCTGGCTGGTGCGGCTCAGTCAGTTGGAGTACTGTCCCCCAGACCGAAGGGTCACAGATGTGACTCCTGGGCACAAGCCCAGGCTGCCAGTCGGATCCTGGGTCTGGGGGCACATGGGAGGCAGCCAGTCAGTGTTTATTTCTCACATTCAGGTCCCCCGCCCCGTCTCAAATCAGTAAGCATGATTTAAAGTATACCAAACAGATTCTAGATAAGAAGCAAAGACAAAGGAACATCGAAGAAGTCCATTTGAAATTAATCTTAAACCACATGCTCCAACCCACTGAGCCACACCAGACAGGGCGAGGGTGATCGGGAGTGTTTTAAACAGCAGCAGCCCTGGCTGCTGTGGCTGAGGGGGTCCAGTGCCAGCCTGTGGGCCAAAGGTCATGGATTTGATCCCTGGTCAGGGCACATGCCTGAGCTGTGGGCAGGGTTCCCAGTTGGGGGCGTGCAAGAGGCAATGATCTCTCCCAAGTTTCTCTAATTTATTTATTTTTAGAGAGGGGGGAAGGGAAGGAGAAAGACTGGGGGAGAAACATCAATGTGTGGTTGCCTCTCCCGCGTCCCCCACTGGGGACTTGGCCTGCAACCCAGGCATGTGCCCTGACTGGGAATCGAACCAGCAACCCTTTGTTTCACAAGCCCGTGCTCAATCCACTGAGCTACACCAGCCAGGGTCCTCCCTTCCCTTCTAAAAAATAAATAAAACCTTAAAACAACGTCAACAGCTTTACAAAGAGCCCATTTCATTGTCTCCTCCGATCACTTCCACGTGTCAGGTAACTTACTGTATGCCAGTCCCTGTGCAAAGCACTCCACATTTATTACCACAAAAAGCACCATACAAAAATCCACATAGAAACACTGCATGGGAATGAAGACCCCCATTCCATACATCAGGAAACTGACTGACGCCAAGAAAGCCAAGTGACGTGCCTCAGGGACACACTACAGGCAGGACTCGGCTCCAAAGCCAGCGCTCCTAAATTCTTTGACACGCTTCATCCTTCCTTCCCGTGGTCCACGCTATCGGAAAAGTCTCCCTGAGATATCTTAGGGCCCACAAAGAGGCTCGAATCAACACAGTAATTACAAACGATGGCAATTATTCTTTAAACTTATGTCGCTGCAGTTCACAGTCCTTGGATCAGTATCATTCTGGGCTTCCAGCTCAAGGCCCAGTCCCTCTACTTCTTTGAATCTAAGCGGCTCCACAGGCAAGATGACTACAAGAACACACCTGTTAAGAGCTACAGCTCTGGCCATGCCTGGTGTGGCGCCGTGGATTTAGTGCCCGCCCTTGAACCAAAGGGTGGCCGGATGGATTCCCAATCAGGGCACATGCCTGGGTTGCATGACAGGTCTCCAGTTGGAGACACACAAGAGGCAACTACACAGGGATGTTTCTCTCCCTCTCTCTCTCCCTCCCTTCCCCTCTCTCTAAAAATAAATATTTTAAAAAGAACTACAACTCTGGCACCAGACTGCCCTGGGTTCCGGATTCTGCCATTTTGCAGCTGTGTGCCCTTGGGGCAAGCCGCTTAACCTCTCTGTGAAATAGGGCTAACTTCACAGAGTTATGAAAATTCTATGGATTCATGATGTACTTGTGAAGTACTCAGAACACTGCGTGGCATAAAGTACTATGTGTTTGCTTTTTGTAAATAAGTAGTTGACTTGAAATGCACCCAAGTGTTACCGCAAAAGTATCATACAAATGTACCATATGATCATGAATGCATGCGGAAATTGTGAATTTAGCAGGCAAATGGCTCAGGGGAAGGGGGGTTGGTGAAAGGACTGCCTGGCTCAAAGTCCTGGCACGTGGTGTGGGACCTTTAAACAAAGTTGTTAAAAACTTGACTCCAAGTTTTACTAACACCTGGGTCATACCTACCACCAAGGTGGATAAAATTAAGTATTACCAAAGCACCTGGCACAAATTAGGGACCCTGCGCCGGTTTTCCTACCTTCCCCCGTCCCCACGCCAGACGGGACCGCTTCTCACTCCCAGCAGACCAAGTGAATGGCACCCGTGAAAAGCCCTGCCCCCCTAAAAAAACTACATTCGCCTCCAGGCTGTCCTTTGCAGGTGCAGATCCGAACAGCAATCCATCACGAGTCCCTAAATCTTTTTCAAATGCATTATAAAATCCTAACCCAAAAGTCCTCATCACGGACCTCAGGGAACAGGAAGGCGAAAAACGCCGGGGACTTTGGGGACCAAGAGCGGCAAGAAGCCACGAGACGTGTGTTGGGTGTTCCGTCCTGCTCCAGCCAGGATCACTTTTCTCCCGGCCAAACACACGCCCCAAAGACCGAGTTAGGAGGCAGGGCACGCGGGGACACTCGTGTTTACAGCCAGAACCAACAGCCAGGTGCCCAATCACGGCCATTTCCCAGGAGGCCCGGCGCTCCGGCCTCCCCGCAAGCCCTGCGGACCGGCTCACCTGCGTGGCCCTCACCTGAGCGGGGTCCACAGAGTAGCCCCTACCAAGGAAGGTGCCCCGGAACCCCGCGGCTGCCCGCGACACCTGCCGCCACAGCCGGGGCGCCGCACGGACCGCCGCGGAGACGCCCAACAGAGCCATCCGGCCGCCGCCTGCGCGCACTGCGCCTGCCCGGTCGGCGCCGTGCGGCCAATCAACGGCCGGCGACGCCCAAGGGCTCTCGGGAGTTGTAGTCCCGCGTGCGTGTCCTGAACCTCACTAGTGTGCCGGGCAGAGGCAGCGGACTAGCTCAGTTCTGGGGGCCTAAATTTGCCGCTCCACCTGCCCACTTTCTCTCCTACAGAGACCTATAGGGACCCCGTAGCCAGCCCCGACACCCTCCTGTGCTGGCCGCCAGGGAACCTCTGAGCAGAGTCAGGGGCGCCCGTCCTGCCAGCTGCATCCTGGTGGCCAGCACAGAGGGGCAGCCTCGATGGCCCCGGGCCCTGCCCGGGAGGGGACCGTGGGGGCAGGCAGGGAGGAGGCTTCGGGATTATTGAGCACCCTCCAGACCACCTGTACCTCTCAAGGAGGGCGGCGTTACAGCGTTTCCTATTGGTAAGAGCGCACCTCCGGCTGGGCGAGTTGGAGCGGGGGTTTGGGGAATAGGTCGCCTCGCTGCGTCTACACGGGGCAGCGGCAAGAACCGAGGAGAGAGCCCGCCGAGCTGTTGCTCACTCTCATCTTTTATTAAATGCAAGTTCACACGAGAGAACATCCACACCGCATTACTCTCCTGCCCTCTGCAATGCCACACACAATCAACACACAACAATCCTTTGGAGGTTAACCAACCCGAGTCCCAGAGTCTCAGTCCCAGGTCCGAGAGTTAGCGTCCGCTAGCCGGAGTTTCAGTCCGGTTGGAGTGGGGGTCTCAGGCGCGTGGAAGTTCCAGAGCTCCGGCGGCGCATGGCCCAGGGTAGCGTGCAGCGGCTTCTCAGTGGTGGCTCTGAAGTCCTCTTCAGTTCCACGCATATTCTTGGCGCCTGATGGAGCTGTGGCTCAGGGCCAAGAGCCCCCAGCGCGTTATCAGTAGGCATGCCCTCTCTGCTACTCGTCCGTGTGCCCATATCGTGTGTGCGCCGCCCTGGCAGGCCTTTGGCAGGGCGCCTGGCGTGGCTTAGACAGTTTCCTTGTTGAACCTAAGTGTCATGGCTGACCGGCAGCCCTCTTGGTTGATGAGTGATGCTGTTTTGTTTTCTATACTTCATCCTATCTTGACCAGACCTACATCATTTTCATTGGTCCTGCTCTCCACACTCACTGCCATCTTGAGCCCGGCCCCCCACCCATGCCCTCCTGACCCCTACCAGGTGGGGCCTGATCCCCATTCGGCTCTGCTCTGTGTCTCCAACCCCAGGCAGTTGCAGGTCTTGGACTGGCTGCTCTTCACTGGTGTGCAGATCCCACCACTAGTGAAACAGTCCTGCTGAGAGAATCGGATGAAATCTTAGGCAAGACTCCCTCATAGGGAGTGCAGGGCCCGCGGCCTTTGCAGAAAGACACCACAAGCATGCAGTCAGCGAGGTCCAGACTGGGCGTGCTCTACAGGACAGGCCCAGGCTTCTTTGAATACATCTTAAGAAACAAAATGAAAGGAAAAGAGCGATGCCAGCTCCAGAGGAGCTAGCACTCGCTTATCACTGCCAGGGGGTGGAGCCATAGCCCACCTGCAGGGCGGCAGCAGTGAGCAGCTCCCATGGAGCTGTCCCAGGTGGAAGTCAGGGTTGCAGTCCCGCCGCAGGGGGAGGGGGGGACCACGTGGACACTCGTCCTAGCCACCCCCAGCCTCAGTCACTGTTTCTGCTTTGCTTGGAAGCTCCCAGAGGGTCTGAAGGGCAGAAGCAGGATTCCTCCAACTCTGCACAACTGACATTTTGAGGCTTTTCTGCGGGTGACTCTTCTGAGCATAGTAGGGTGTTTAACAAAGTTTCTGGCAATAGCACCCCCTCCCGAACCTGGGACGATGGCCAGAAATGTTTCCACGCATGTCCAGTGTCCCCTCAGGGGGCACAGTCCCTGGTATTGAGACTCTCTGGGGTGGACAGCCCATTAACCTCCTGAGTGAGACAGGGAGAGGACACGGTGTACCAGAATTCCCGCTTCCTAAACACAGGGCTTCCAAAATACAGAGAAGCCCTGTGAGCAGGCACTGAGCTCCTCACACTGCCCTCTGGTCCCCCTTCCACCCTCACCCCTTCCCAGCAGGGGAGGTGCGTAGATTCTCTTTAAAACCCGGTCTTGCTGCCACTTGATATCACCCTGATTTGTACGTGAGGGAAATCTGTTAATTTCTTTATAACCCGGAGGTACGGAAAACTTCCTAACCATGAGACAAGAGTCAGAAGCATTAAAAAAATGAATGAATGAATGAGCCCTGGCCAGCGTGGCTCTGTGGTTTGGGCATCGTCCAGTAAAGTGAAAGTTTGCCAGTTCCATCCCTGGTCAGGGCACAGGCCTGGGGCGCATGCTAGGAGGGGTGGATGAGTGTTTCTCTCCCTCTCTTTCTCCCTCCCTTCCTCTCTCTCTAAGATTAGTGAGCGTTTCCCTGGGTAAGGATAAAAGAAAATAAACATAATAAAATAAAATGATATAAAACAGCCCTGGCTGGTATAGCTCAGTGGATTGAGCACTGGCCTGTGAACCCAAGGGTTGCAGTTCGATTCCCGATCAGAGCACATGCCTGGGTTGCAGGCCAGGTCTCCAGCGGGGGACACATGAGGCAACCACACACTGATGTTTCTCTCCCACTCTTTCTCCTTCCCTTCCGTTCTCTCTAAAAATAAATAAAATAGTGAAAAAATATATAATATAAAACAGTAGTTAAAATAAAACAAAAATGTTTGTAAGAACAGATATTTGAAAACAATCCAGGTGCCAATTTGTGGGGGCTGGAATCTACAGTGTGTTCCCACAATGAAACTCTCCCAGTCATAAAAATGTAAGTACCAAAATGGAAAGATCCTAGGATCTATTGCTAAATAAAAACAGCAGAGTCCAGAACGGCGTGGATAATATGCTGTCTGTTAAGTCAGAAAGGGGAAAACAGAATATTGATATTTGCATGTGTTTATTTTGCATAAAACACAAGAAACTAAGACCTGGTGGAAAAAATGGGCGGGGTGGGAAAGAGCATAGGAGGATGTAGGCGTGGACGGAAGAGTGTCCAATGTATCCCTTTCCTCTAAATTTTTTTTAATGGGAGCGTATCGCTACTTAAAATGTTTATTTGAATGTAGTAAAATTTGAAACTCGTGACAGCACTACTCTCCCACCCTGGGCGCGTCCTTTAACTTTGCACAGCAGACACCACGGTCCACAAGCAGATTCTACAGTCCCTAAGTGTCCTTTCGAGCAGCAACGGGTGGGGTGGCGACAGCAGAGCCCGCGGGAAGCCCTGCTGGTGCCTGTGGCTCCGCGCGGAGCCGCCAGGGGGCAGCACCGCCGCGCCACTCGGGGCTCCGGCCACAGGTGCGGACCCGGAGGCTGTTCCGGGAAGGGTCTCTCCTGCCAGCCCCAGGCTCACACTCCTCGCCATTTGCTCTCCGCAGGCTCCCGTCTCGGCCATTTCCCACTAAATGGCGGTCCCGGGGTCTGGGAGGGCCACGGCAGTCCGCAGGCGGGGATGGGGGGCGGGCCCTGGACAAAGTGTGGGGAGGCTCCCGGCCAGGCTGAGGCCCTGGGTTCCAGGAATCAGGGTCTCAGCTGGGAGGTGGGGGTGGGGACAGGAAGCCGAGGCGGTTTCCGGGACTGGGAGCCCGCCAAAGGTCCCGCGAGGGGTCATCCCAGCCCTTGGGGGAGCCACTGCCCCTGAGACTTTGAAACCTGCTGGCCTCCGGGAGAAATGAGGGGCCGGGCTGGGGGGTGGGAGCTGAGGCTGCCCAGGTCCCCTCTGGGAGTCGGGACTAGCCTGGGCCCCCAGGAGTGGACAGGAATGTCCTCCGGTATCAGGCCCCCGGATCACAGAGGTTAGACGTGGCGGCCTTCAGGCCTCTCCCAACCCCGACTGCTTAGGGACGGCACCCTCCCTGTGCTTCCCAGTGGGGCGGGCGGGGGGGGGGGGGGCTGCCTCCCAGCGTAGGGTCTGCGGACAGCCCCCGGCAAAGGCCCTTTGCAAGGCTGGATCCGGGCGCCCCGGAGGTGGAGGGTGAGGAGGGCATTAGCTAGAAAACACAAGGCCACAAAGCTCTGCGGGGCAGCCCGGTCTGTGGGAGCGTGGGAGCGTGGAGGCCCGGAGACACGGCACAGGCCTAAGTCCATCCCAAATGGCTCCTGGCCCCACCACACGGCTCCCAGATCCCCCAGAGCTCTCCCAGCCCTACCCATCCTGACAGAGAAGAAAGGACAAAGATGACTTTCCAAAATTGATTTTTGGAGAGAGAGAAACATTGATTTGACATTCCACACATCCACTCGTTGATTCTTGTATGATCCCTGACCAGGGTTCCACCCACACCTTGGTGCATCTGGACAAGACTAACCAACTGAGCTGCCTGGCCAGGGTAGGGCAAAGAAGACTATGTTGTTTTAGGATGGTAACTATTTAAAATAACATATACAAGTATTATGTGAAATATATCACATGAAAATACTTGTAATCTGGTGTGCTAACAGTTTTGACCTATAAATACAGGTATGTATTTTATATTCAGTCCTTAACTGATCAGTTCTCCTGGGGAGCAAAGACAACAACATCAGTCCTTCCAACTCCCGGACTTGGGAAAGGGTTGTTTTGGGATTCTAGCCTAGAGGGCTGAGACAGGGCAGCTTGGAGAACTACACAGGCACAGCCTGCTTTGGGCGTTAGGTCTTCTGCAGCCGAGACTCCGCTCTGCCCCCTCCTGTCTCAGCACCCAGCTCAGCCCAGGTAGGCTGTGTCCCTTGTCTCTTCCTGGGTACTGACAAGGTTTGGGGCACGGAGCCGGGCTGCGGGGCCACATACACATGAAACAGCCATTACTGTGTCCCCGTGGAGCACCCAGTCTGGGGGAGGGAGACAAACCCAGAGATAAGTGCAGAGTTACGAACCGTGGTAAGTCCTGAAGGAGACGAGGTGCTGCCAGGTCGGGGACGTGGGAGGCCTTTCTGAGACAGCCTGGGAACCTGAAGACCGGAAAGGCGCCCAGCAGTCCCTGGGACCCGAGGGCATGGAGAACAAGAACAGCCTGGGCGGACACGGTGAGAAGAGAGCCCGACGCAGCACGGAGGCTGGGCTCCTGGAGGAGCAGAGGACCTGGCCCAACCACCAGAGTCCCTGCTCACAGGGTCACTGGGGTCGGCAGAGGCTAGAACGGTGTGGGTTCAACAGGAGGCGCTGCTGAGGCAGCTGTGGTTTTCTAAGTGCACTGAATTGTGAGCGATGGAGTGACCGGAATTCATTTACATGAACATTTTTTTCTAATATATTTATTGATTTTGGATAGACAGGATAGGAAACATTTATGTGAAAGAAAAGCATGGACCGGTTGCCTCCCCTACGGGCCCCAGCCAGGGACCCCAAAATTAAAAAATTCTTATTTTGTAAACCACTTTATTTATTTATTTTTAGTGAGAGGGGATGGGAGAAAGAGAGGGACACATCAATATGTGGTTGCCTCTTGTGCGCCTCCTGCTGGGGACCTGGCCCGAAACCCAGGCATATGCCCTGACTAGGAATTGAACTTGTGACCCTTTGTTTCCCAGGCCGGCGCTCAATCCACTGAGCCACTCCAGCCAGGGCTGATGGAATATTTCTGAGATGTTAAGCAAATGGGAGGCCTTTGCTGATCTGCACAAAGAAACAGGCTTGGGAACTACAGGGGAGGGGACTCAGGAACAACTGAGCGACAGGGAGACAGCTTGTGGCGGACAGCTGAGGAACAGGGTCCTAAGCGGCTGTCTTCTTGCTCTGGCCTCCAGCCAGCTCTGTTACAAAGGCATCCCATCTCTCTGCCCAGGTTTCCATGGCAGCCTTTTTCTCTGCGTCCTGCAGGGCACTGTACCTGCCCAAGAAGAGAAGGCCAGGTCAGCCCCGGAAGGGTTGAGGGGCAGGACAGGAAAGGGGAGGGACTCTGAGACACTCGCAGAACACATTCCTCCCCAGTCCGGGAGCAGTAACAGACCAGGGACCATGTGGAGAACACACACAGAACCCTTCCAGGGGCCCAGGCTGCTCACTTGATGGAGTTCAGGGCCAGCTGTTTGAGGGTCCTCAGGTCGGCCTTCATCCCGCCAATGCCCATGAAGGCCTCGTAGAAATCGTAAGACAAGCCTGAGGCTCCGAACATGGCTGGGTCATCCGAGCTGATCACCATGGGGTACCCGGTTGCCATGAGAACAGCTGCGGGGTGGTTTCTCAAGTCGGACACCAGCTGCAGAACCTGCCCAGGAGGAGGCCAAGGAGAAGTACAAACTGAACCGTGAAGAGTCGTCACGAGGAAGGTTAGCCCGGGAAGCACCAGGATCTCCTGTCTTTCTGTCTTGGCCCCACCCCCCTTCTGAGCATGGGGGTCCCTTCTGGACAAAGTCCTAACATGGGGCTAGAGCCTGCTCCCCCCACCCTCTGCCCTGCCCTCCCTAACCCCCCAGGCTCACCCACCACAAGCACTCGGTCTCCCTCGGTCCTGCTTGGAGCAGCAGCACCCACAGCCCAGGCCACTTCCCTGCACCGCCCCTCCAGGGTCCCTTTAGCTTTGTCCACAGCTTGGCCCAAAATTCTATCCCCGCCCAGGCCCCTCACTGCAGCCTCACTGTTCGGGATGGCTTAGGCAAGGGCCCATACCTCAGTGGCTGTACTCAGCCGGGTGGGAAGGAATGGGGGACGCCGGAGATGAGGGAGCTAAGGAGAGGAAAGTCGTACAGGAAGAAGTCTGGGGGTCAGAGCAGAGCGTGAGGCCAGGGGAGACGGCTGTATTGGATGGGTCCCACGGGTCATGCCTACCTGATTGGAGATGGGACACACTTCTACCGGGATGTCCTTCTTCCACAAGTCAGTCCAGATGGCTGGGTGTTTGGTCAAAGCAAAGCCATGGCCAATCCTGGTGGAGTTCAGTATTAGGGCTTCCAGAAGGTTCCCATCGACGGAAGTGCCTTGCCAGTCTGGGGAGAGGGGGCAGTCTTCCACATGGTGGACCTGACCCACGGGTCATCCTCAGGTGAAGCCTCCAGGCCCCGCCCCCCAGGAAGAAGAGAGGCACACACACATTTTCTTTCTGACAACATTCAAGAGAGCAGGGCGTGCCTTTGCTCGACTGTGTGTGAGCCCGTGTGTGCGTGTGCACGTGACAGATGGAACTGACACAGGCTTCATGGACGGAACAAGACACTCAGCAGCAAGGCTGGGTTTCCAGCCTCAGTCGGTGCAGCCTGCAGCCCCTACGCCTTTTTTCCATGTGTGTGTTTGTTTCCAGAGCTGCTTTCTGGAAGTTCGACATTTACACTCTTTAAGACCACGTGTTGCAGACGCTAGTGATACAATTATTTGTATGCACTTACTTCAATCTGTATCTTTTAACGGGACTCTTGGGACAACAGCAATGGCCAGAGCGCAGCAGCGGGAACAAGGCCGCGGCAGGTGCTCTTGGCTGCCTCGGTCCCGGCCGTCCCCGCAGCACCTGCCTTGCAGCCAGGCCCAAGTTAGAGGGTGAGGACAGCTATGATGTCCTTCCCTTGCAGCCAGGAGAGTCTAAGGCTGGCCTGCGGGGTCATGCACGGGTCAGGAGCCTCTGGGGCTTCCTCTCCTGAAGGAAAGGTACCATGTTGTGCTTCACGGGACGTGGTCAGGCCCACATGTGCCTGCAGTGTCACATAGCTGAGGAACGTGAAGTCCCAGGACCGAGGAGGTTGCTTATTATGTGACAGAACGGAGGAACTCGTTGTAGAGCCTGCGGAGGTGTACGCATTGCACTCCTGGCAGCCAGGAGCATCCCGGCCAACCCACGTGTGAAATGTGAAAACTGCACCTCTCTGTTAGGAATAAAGCCAAGAAAAGGTCCCCATTGCTGAACAGGGTGGTGTTTTCAGGTGCATTTTCACTGGTTTCCTATCTAGTCCTTTCTTCTCAAAGACATCTTCTTTCGAAAGGGAGGGGGCAAGCACTAGTCTCGGATGTTAAACACCCAGGTCCTGGCAAAAGCCTTATCCTGGGCCCACCGCCCCAGAATTGGGTCGGATCCCGAGTCACTGCGCTGAGATGGTTTCACACGGGTGTGCTGTTCCCCCACTAGGCCCCAAGCTCTTCCAGGTGAACGAGCCTGCCCCCTCCCCCACAAACAGTGCTTTAAATCTCACAGGAGAGCTGTGCTCCGAACAGACTTGGAAGGTCCAGAAAAGGGGGCCGTTCCTCTGGGGTGGGGCTGGAAGCCAAGACGGAAGTCTGGATGTAAAATCCCAGCTCTCTGCTGCCAGGTCAAGTCGGGGTGGGGGAGGGGACGACTAGCAGCCATCTTTCCTCCTGGTCTAGGTCCCCCAAAGGTCCCTTTGAGCTGAAATTGCAGCCACGACCTGGGACTCCTTTGCCCCAGCGTTAGAATCGGAGAATCAGAATGTGGGAAGAGCTGAGGGACCACCAAGCTCTTGACCTGAGCCTGGGAGGGGTGGGGGGCGGGGCATGCCGAGCTCAGGGTTATTTCAGAAACAGTGGCAGTCAGACCACTGGGCAATGCAGGGACTCCGCTTGGGCACCAAGGCACGGACAGGGCCCCTAGGTGCCAGGGCAGGTCACTTCCAGGGTGTGACTTTGAGAAGGTGAGCGGACCTCTCGGGCGCAAGTGGCTCCTTATACAAGGGAGTTGTCTGTGCCTTCCCCTGCTCTGCCTGCACCTCCTTCGGAGCCTGGGGCTCTGTCTGAGAAACGGGGGCTGGGAGCAGGTCCAAGTACCACACGGAGGCTGCCCGGCCCTGCCATTGGTGCCGAGGTTCCTTCTGCGGGGACTGAGCCGACCGCTGGGATGAAAGCAGACCGTGCATGTGGGTGCTGTCCGTCTCCTCCCCCGTCCCCTGAGCGTCCGTCCCTGTGAGGCTCACCTGTCTCCCCGGCATGGAAAAAGTAGGGCAGCGTGTAGCCTCTCGAGGCGGGAATCATCAGGGCCTTCCTGTAGTAGTGCAAGGAGTGGCCGGTGTCCTCCCGCCCCACCTGCAGGACAAGGAGGAGGGCCTGTGGGTCCAGCCTCACTCTGCTCGTGGTGCCCTGCAGCCTGGGGGCACCCTTCCTCGGACCCCGCCTCTATGGCTGGGTCTTTGTCACCCAGCAGCAGAATTAGGACAGAAAAGAGTGCCTTCTTGCTCCCAAAGAATCTCCCGAGTCCTTCCTACCTTGTCTTCCTGCACCACCTTCCAAGCCCCAGTGCTTTGCCCTGGGCTCCTTCGGTGGAAGAAACAGTGATGGACAGAGAGCGAGGGAGGCAGAGAACAGGGACCGCAGGACGCAGAGAGACAAAGCGAGACGAGAGAGGCAGAGGCTGAGAGCAAGAGAGACCGAGAGAGAGCAGGGGGGAGCGTGCAAGACAGCGAGAGCCTGGGCCAGTGATCCCTGAGGGGTCCCTGGGGGGCAGTTTCCTGGCGGGGTCCCTCTTCCACTCAGCTACCCCTCCACACAGTAACTCACGGGAAGGGCCATGACCCCAACATTGTGGTTTCAGGTCAGCCGCACGCCCCAGGGCCCCTCCATCAGAGCACTCATTTTAAGTCGTAAGGGGGGCCCTGACACATTTTTATGTTCAGACAAATATGGAGATCCAACGTGGTAAGGTGGCGTGTAGGCATGAAAGAAACAGAGCCTGCAAGCGGACCCCTTGAACAACGGCCACCTGCACCCCGGGCTCCCGTGAGGATGTGTCCACTTCTGTCCCCGTACGGGCTCTTCCAGAAGCTCCACATTCGCCGAGGCCCCTTAGTACTGCTGCACTCCGAGGTAAAAGCCGAGGTGGGAGGGACTTCTGCCCCTTTTCTGCACAGCAGAGCCTTGGACGACCCCCCCCCCCAAGAGGACCCAGGAGGACACCTGGAGTCCAGAAAACCAAGCCCCTGAAACCTCCTCCTTGGAGATCTGGCCGCTCTGAGCTGCCACATAAGCAAAGGGGTGTCCGAGTGCCTTTTAGCCAACAAGTCCAAATTAATTCAGCAACAAGTCCTCTGGGGGACATGAGGCCTGGCTGGGGGCATGTGGCTGCGGCTTTGATGGGGGGCGGTGACTCCGCCTGTGCAGCCGGAGGAGGAGAGAGGACTGAGAGCAGCTCTGTGAGGAACAAGGGGCAGAAGGCGGGGGAGGGAACACGCCCGTCCGTCCTCAGCCGTCATTGCCCTGCTCCCCAAACCTCTCCTCATTCGGTACCTGGGCCCTTCTGCTTCCCTTCTCTGCCGACTGCCACCCCCCTGTAGGCCCCTGGAGACTGTTACCAGGTCAAACCCTGCCACCATCCCAGGGAATTTGGTTTGAAGTTTCATGGCCATCCAGACGGATTCCGTGATGAGGGACACGTTTTTGAATCTGTGAGAGAGAGACGTGAGGACAGTGTGGCGTGGCGCTGAGGGGCCCTGTGCCCTGGCAGCTCCTGCGGTTGGCCGTCTCGTCCAGCCCAGGGGGTCCGGCAACCACTCCCAGACCCTCGGCAGCACCACCCCGACTGCCCTGACCGGGCCCCCTGATGCCTTTCAGTGGCTGCGGCTGAGGGAACCCCCCAGTCCATCCCTGTCCAAGGCTCCGGCCGGCTGCAGGGNAGCTCCACATTCGCCGAGGCCCCTTAGTACTGCTGCACTCCGAGGTAAAAGCCGAGTTGGGAGGGACTTCTGCCCCTTTTCTGCACAGCAGAGCCTTGGACAACCCCCCCCCCCACGAGAGGACCCAGGAGGACACCTGGAGTCCAGAAAACCAAGCCCCTGAAACCTCCTCCTTGGAGATCTGGCCGCTCTGAGCTGCCACATAAGCAAAGGGGTGTCCGAGTGCCTTTTAGCCAACAAGTCCAAATTAATTCAGCAACAAGTCCTCTGGGGGACATGAGGCCTGGCTGGGGGCATGTGGCTGCGGCTTTGATGGGGGGCGGCGACTCCGCCTGTGCAGCCGGAGGAGGAGAGAGGACTGAGAGCAGCTCTGTGAGGAACAAGGGGCAGAAGGCGGGGGAGGGAACACGCCCGTCCGTCCTCAGCTGTCATTGCCCTGCTCCCCAAACCTCTCCTCATTCGGTACCTGGGCCCTTCTGCTTCCCTTCTCTGCCGACTGCCACCCCCCTGTAGGCCCCTGGAGACTGTTACCAGGTCAAACCCTGCCACCATCCCAGGGAATTTGGTTTGAAGTTTCATGGCCATCCAGACGGATTCCGTGATGAGGGACACGTTTTTGAATCTGTGAGAGAGAGACGTGAGGACAGTGTGGCGTGGCGCTGAGGGGCCCTGTGCCCTGGCAGCTCCTGCGGTTGGCCGTCTCGTCCAGCCCAGGGGGTCCGGCAACCACTCCCAGACCCTCGGCAGCACCACCCCGACTGCCCTGACCGGGCCCCCTGATGCCTTTCAGTGGCTGCGGCTGAGGGAACCCCCCAGTCCATCCCTGTCCAAGGCTCCGGCCGGCTGCAGGGGACCCACAGGGTCCAAAAAGCATGTGATGCCAGGGGACCCGAGAGACGAGCTCCACTGCTGTCCGTTTGGGTAAAGTGACGTGGCCTTGTCTGAAACTTATCCTGCACCCTGAAGAGGACAGGCTCTGGAAGTGGGTGCAGGACTGAAGCCAGCTCTCTGTGCACTGGACGCCAGCAAAATGCCGGTCCCGGCTGGCACCTGGCAGCCACAGTCATCCTCCCCTGATCCCAGCAGCCAGGCCTGGGCCCTGCAGCACCGCTCAGCGAAGCCATCAGCCCCCTGCTCGGGGCCTCTGCCTACAGGTCCCATGAAGGGATGGGGCAGGCAGCCTCAGAGCCGGGGCTGTGGGAAACAAGGAGGCACGGTCCAGCTGGAGGAAGGGCTGTGCCCGGTAGCTGGCTCACTTATTCCAATGCCCAGTCCAGGGGTCCCAGTGTGTGCCCCACCTGCGCACCTTCTCTCCTGCAGAGGCCTGTGGGGACCCTGTAGCCAGCCCGGACACCCTCCTGTGCTGGTCCCCAGGGAGCCTCTGAGCAGAGCCAGGGCACCCGTTCTGCCAGCTGCATCCTGTTGGCCGGCACACAGGGGCAGCTCGACGGCCCCAGGCCCTGCCAGGGAAGGGGCCGTGGGGGCAGGCGGAGAGGAGGCTCCGGGGAAGTCTGACTGTCCCCCTGAGCCCAGCCCCTGCCAGCCCTGCCCCCTGATGAGTGGGTGCAACCCCGCCCAGCCCTGCCCTGTGTTTCCAGCTCTGGGCCGTCACAGCCCTCAGACAAAATGGGTGCCATTTAACAAGGGCAGAGAGCTCTCATTTTGGCAAAGTTTGAAAGAACATGAAGTTCTAAGGTGTCTGCACTTGCTTCGGGTGAGTGTGAGACCTTCTTCCCACCACCAGGCCCCACAGGCGCCGCCACTGCTGCTGGGTCGGCGCACCTGGACACTGGGGCCCTGTCCCTCGAGGCCCGGCCGCCCATCAGGACAGGTGCGCCACAGGGCTGACTGAGGCAGGACACCGGTGGCCAATTAAAATAGAAATGGGCTAATTCCCCGAACACCCGGGGCAGTTGTGGGATCAGAGCCTAGAAGTACCATCTAGAAAACTGCCGGTGACAGGTTTCTGGACTCTCCCCCACCCACACGCGCGAGCCCAGGGGTCACTGGCCCCCCTCCCTTCTCGCCCTGCTTCCTCCCCTGTCCCTCCCCAGCCCGGGCTCTGCCCACACCCGACTCGCCCTCTCTCACCTCTGATCTGAATAAATGATTTTCATTCCAATGAACCCGGGATGCTCCCTCGCAAACAGAGAAGCCACGTCTCTGTAGGTCTCCACCATCCACTCTTGGCTGTAGGTCCTCCCGTCCAGCTCGTACACCTGGGGGGAGGGAGCACAGTCCCGGGCAGACACCGGAGGTGAGTGGAGGGGGCCTTCATTCCCGCCACCAATCACCTCTGAAACCAGCCCAGACCTGGCAAGGCTTTTGAGTGACGCTTCTGCTGGCCTCTACCCTCTATCAGAAGCCCTGGCCCCTCCAGGGGGCCTGACCTGGGGTCTCTTCCTCTCTTGGGGATGGCTGGGTCCTTCCTTCCCTGGGCAGGGCCTGGCCCATCGTGGGAGGGGCTCAGTAGCGTCTGTCACAGGTAGGGACAGGTAACCTGGTTCTTGATGATCACAGACAAAGAATTGAACCAAACACACAGATTTTACAGTAGAAAGAGAGAAAACAGATTTATTAAGCAATAGTACACACGGCAGACGTGGCAGCAGGGGACCTCCAAGCAGACACTGACCTCAGGGGCCGGAGGGATGCTATTCTTACAGGGCAGATCCTTCCTGGCTAGTTTTGGTGGCCTTTTCTTGTGCGTGTACAACTATTGTTTTAAAGCTACGGTGCGTGTGGTCTCCCATGATTTTCCTTGATCGGCCACCAGAGAAGGGGCCGCACAGTGTTAACTCATTAGAATGCTCATTAGAACCCTGAATGAAGCAGGGTTCATGCAGCCTCTTCTGTGCAGGTGCATTCAAGTCACCAGGAGTCAGCGCTTTTCCAGAAAGCAGGGACAACCAGTCTTAGAGGGTCTCTGTCCTGCAGGGACGTCCTTTATCTTAGCCCTGGGGCACCTCCAGGATGTCCTCCTTCCTATCTCCTGCCTCACTTCGCAGCGACGAGTTTAGAATAGGGGGCCAGCACCTAAGTCCTGTCCCCTCTCCCGCCCGAGGTGGAGCACCCTGCAGTGGCCACGGCCACCAGGGACACCGAGAGGGACGTGGTTACAAGAGCCGGGAACAGACAGGAGGCAAAGCAAAAGGAAGAGATGGACGAGCGTGACGCTGCCCCCACCGCAGCGCCACGCTGGGAGGGGCTGGGGGGCTGGGTCTCGCCCCGGGTCTCACCCGCTCTAAGTGGCTGCGTGCGGTGGCAGTTTCAGGTCAGGACGAGACGTGGAACTTCCTGCAGAGGTGGCGGGGAGAGGGGTGGGGAGAAGGAAGACGGGGAGAGGGGTGGGGAGAAGGAAGACGCAGGGAGCCATGCATTCCCAGGGATGAAGCGCCCAGCGGACAGAAGTCAGAAACTGGGCGGGGCGCTGGGCCCGATAAACACGTGCTAACAGGCCGGCGCCGTCCTCACGGAGCTTCCAGTTTGGAGCAGAGGCAGACTCCCCCCGCCCTTTCTGATACGACGATGCAGGAAGAATTGTTAGAGGAGCAGGGGTCTCCGAGGGAAGGGGGGCTCAGCAAGCGTCCCTGGGGGGTCGGACTTGGTGTGGCGCTGGGGGTGGGGTGGGAGCAGGATTTGATAAACAGGAAGGTGGGGGGGGCTGCTCTGCAAGCAAACGGTTCATCCCAGGGGTCTGTGCCTGCAGGGGGTGGGAGGGCAGCTGCGGTGGCGGGGGTGGGGGTGGGGGGCACATCCGGGGAAAGAGCGCCAGGCAGAGCCAGAGCCAGTAGGAGAGGCGGGGAGACAGCGAAGAAGCCGGGAGCTAGCCTTCTCCCCGGAGAAACGGCCTCTCCCCTCACCTGGCCCTCCCCTTTGCCCAGCTGCGAGGGGGGTGCAGTGTGCTGTGGTCTCTTGTCCCTCACGCCACCCTTCCCTCCCGGCTGCCCCCCTGCAGGTGCTTCTGGTCCACCAGGTTCTGCGCCCCAGGCTCACAGAGCGGCCTTCCGCCCTTTCCTCCCTGGAGGGTTCTGCTCGGCCTCCGGGTGCAGGGAGTGGGTGAGCAGGAGGCTGTTTCCAGGCCCTTCTCTTGGCCCCAGTGGCCTTGTTCTTCGGTTTTCTTGGCAGCTTCGGCTGCAAACCCTGGCACTGCACCCTGCCCCGCAGCGCCGCTTCCCAGTGAGCATGCTCAGACGGACTGGCTGCTGGGGCTGCCAGAGCACGGACCTTAGGTGGTTTCCTCAGCATCTAGTATTGCCTATTCTTTTTTTTCTTTAATCCTCACCCGAGATTACATTTATTGATTTCTGAGACAGAGGAAGAGGAACGAGTGAGGGAGAGAGACATTGTGATCTGTTGCCTCCTGCACGTGCCCCAACTGGGGGTGGAAGCTGCAACCCAGGTATGTGCCCCAACCGGGTATCAAACCCACAACCTTTTGGTGCATGGGATGGCGCTCCAACCGAGCGGGCCACACGGTCAGGGCTGCCCATTCTTATGGTTCACTGAAGGGGTCAGTATGGTCTCTGTACGATCACCTACCCTCCCCAAACATGCCACTTTGTATGCACGATTACTTTTCACTGACGGCCCTTTCAGAGCAGCAAACACAGTGGGTGTGCTCCGCCCTGTTCCTACTGCCTGACAGGAGGACATCGATCTGTTTGTGGAGGTGTCCCCGCCCCTGTCCCCGGCCGGGAGGAAACTCTCAGGACTGACACAGAAAGTCGGCATAGGGAGTCTGAACAAACTGACTTTGCTCAGATAGCCTTCATCTTCTCCCAGTTCCCTCCACATGTTTGCCTCTCACTGCCCCTGGAAGTCCAACCTCCTTTTCCTCCATCTTGTCATTTCTCCACAGCTGATTTCCATTTGATAAAAGAGTCTGTAAGCACCTGGACTACCCACTGCTACAGGTCTCCACCTCTTTTCCATGAAGGCTTCTGTGCACATAAAAATCAACAGCAGCCCTGGCTGGTGTGGCTGGGTGGACTGAGTGCCGACCTGAAAAGTAAATGGTTGCCAGTTCGATTCCCAGTCAGGGCACATGCCTGAGTTGTGGGCTAGGTCCCCAGTAGGGGGTGCTCCAGAGGCAATCACACATAGATGTTCTTTTCCCTTTCTCCCTTCCCCTCTCTAAAAATAAATAAATAAAGTCTTTACAAAAAATTAACATCAGCACTGGCCAGGTGGGTCACTTAAGAGTGTCCTCCCAATGTGCCAAGGCTGCGGGTTTGATCCCCAGTCAGGGCACAGACAGAAATCACCCAATAAATGCATGAATACGTGGAACAACAAATCAATGTTTCTCTCTCTTTAAAAAAATCAATGAAATAAGAGATTGTTTTCTTTAGTTAACATCGTATTAACTCCTGTCGATATGGTTTCTGCCAGCTAATTTGCAGCCCCAGAACACAGCCGAAGAAGATGCAAGAAAACTTTTCCTCTCCTGCTGTGGTCAGCAGTTAGACCNAATGTGCCAAGGCTGCGGGTTTGATCCCCAGTCAGGGCACAGGCAGAAATCACCCAATAAATGCATGAATACGTGGAACAACAAAACAATGTTTCTCTCTCTTTAAAAAAATCAATGAAATAAGAGATTGTTTTCTTTAGTTAACATCGTATTAACTCCTGTCGATATGGTTTCTGCCAGCTAATTTGCAGCCCCAGAACACAGCCGAAGAAGATGCAAGAAAACTTTTCCTCTCCTGCTGTGGTCAGCAGTTAGACCCGAGCGGAGCAAGCCCACAGGTTGTAGGTACGTGGGGTCACCGGGGCAGAAGGCCACAGATGCCTCCAACAGGCTAAACTGGGGAAACGGCCTGACCCTCAGGGTGACCTTCCCTCCGCTGGCACACCCCTGGTCATGAGGTCCCCTCCCCCCCACCTTCCTCTCCAGCACGTCACCGGTCATGTGGTGGACCCCCTTGGAGGAGAAACGAGGACGGGGAGTGGCTTTGGGGTGCTCCCACATGGCCCTTTATACAACCACCCCCTCAGAGACAGCACGCCTCTCTTCTGAAAAGAGAGCTTTAAAGTCCCTGATCAAGGCTTCCACAGACTCCCAGGCCCTCAGTTAAAATCTTCAACTCAGGTGTTGGGAGAGCCTCTCTGTGTCACTGGGAAAACCCTGAGGGCTCCCCCAGACTTTTTCAGGCAGTCTACAAAGTCAGAACTCCCTTCCTAAAAAATTTAAGATGTTATTTGTCTTTTTTAAATTTAATTTTCACTTATTGAGTTTAGAGAAACACCAACCATTTCACCTGTTCCTGCCCTCAGTGGCCGCTTCCTGCATGTGCCCCGACCTAGGATTGAACCTGCAATCCCAGCGCGTCGGAACTGTGCTCCAGCCACCGGAGCCGTCCAGCTGGGGCGACATCATTTGTCTTTTTCACTCTCATTCTCTCATAAGTGTTCAGAATTTTCCAGAAGCTGCACAGATGGGACAAAGTTGCTCTGACAAACAATGGGTTGTGTGACTTTTGTGCTTTGGAAAGTTCTCTGTTGTGCTGTTTCCTAAGTGGGGCTTCGTTACACAGGATAAAGGGGGTGTGATCCACATAAACACAAGCCCTTCGGGATCCTCAGAATGTTGTGAATGTACGAGTGTGAGAGCCACAGAGTGAACTGAGCCCAGAACTGGCACTTGAAGTCATCCTGGCGTTAACCCACCCCACCCCCCGGCTCTGCAGGGGGGAGGAACCCAGTTCTGCCCCTTCCACTGTCAGCACGGCGTGACCAGCCCACCTGGGTGATGAGCCTGAGGGCGGTTTTGATCTCACCCTCCTGCAGCGCCCGAGTGGGAGCTCCACAAACAAGCACTAACTTGAGAGGCGCGGCCCCCTTGGAGTTGTGGAAGCTGCTGCTGGCAGTGTCTCGGAGAACAGAGCGGGCGGAGGGAGGTTGGAGGGGTGGCAGGTGGGGCAGCACTAACGGAACAGAAGGGAGATGGAGGAATCTCTCAAAAAACCCCCAACAAATTCGGCCGAAAAGACGGTGGGCAGAGCAGCAATCAAGCATGCAAAGGGAGGCAGCGGAGGCCGGCGGCCAGGCCCCAAGCCCTCCATGCTGCCGTTCCTGTACTCAACGCCGCTGGTTCCCCCAGCTCAGGTGGCCGCAGGGGCTGCACCTGGTGTTCACTGGTCCCCTGGTGCCCAGCTCTCCTGGGCTTTTGCCAGAGAAACTGCAGGCTTAGTGGGAGCACCTGGGGTAGAGTGTGAATGCTCCGGAGCACCCCCACTTCCACGGGGGTGATGTGGGGTTCCTCAACTCCTCCCGGAACCCCCCCCCCCCCGCCCCGGTGTGGTCAGAACACTGCTGGGAAGCCAGCTGTGGGGGAAACTCGTCTGCTGGCGGGGGCTCCGTCAGCCTTCTGGCTCAGGCCCTCGGTGGAGATGCTGCACCACCTGTTCTAAAGGAATCCTGCCTCATAGGAGGAGCAGACGAGTTGGTGTTTGGAACAGACTTGGAAATACTAACTGAATAATAATGTTACGCATCTATCAGCCAGAAGTAGGAGACCAGCTCAAACTCTGCGGTTTCCTGGGAGGATGATGGGCCAGCAGCTAAGAATCTAACGACCTGTGAGCACAGGTGCCCGACCTTCAGCTACAGCTAACGGTGCAAAAGCCGCTCCATCTGTGGAACAGGCCCCCGCGAGTGAGAAGCACACTGGACCAACGTACATGCCTGTTTTTAAAATATTTTTATTTATCAGTCTGAGAGAGGAAGCGCGAGAGAGAAACATGGTCTGGTCTGTCGTCCCACCTATTCACGCACCCATTGGTGGATTCCTGTCTGCGCCCTGACTGGGGCTCGAACCCACATTAGTGTATCGAGACGATGCTCCAACCCACTGAGCTACCTGGCCGGGGCAGGTTATCCCAATTTTTTAACTATGGTTTCATCGATGAACTGTAAATCTGTGGAGAAGTTAACCAAACTACACACTACTTTCATAAGCCAGTATAATATGACAAAGTTTTCTTTTCTACGATGTCACAGGATCGCAGAATTTTGAAGCTGGAAGGAAGTGAAAGGGAATTCAACAGCAGAGTTGCTCAGGTCACACAATTGCTTTTCCTGTGACCAGTTAGGTTTTCTAACTCTCAACACTGACAGCTTCCAGGCAGTAACTGAGCTTCTGCCATGTGCCAGGCCATTGGCCACGAGCTTCACATCATGGCTCATTCAACCCTCCAAACTACACTGCCTTATTTCACAGATGGGAGTCTTGGGGCTCACAAGGCCCAAGACGCTCCGCCCCCTGGCACAGCTGGAGCTGGAGGTCTGATGAACCTCATTCAGCATCGCACTGACCCTGAGGGTCTCAGGCCATTCCAGGGGCCCGGCCCCCACCCCAGTCTCCACCGGGCTGCTACATTGGAATCAGCCCGGGAGTCTCTGGGCTGGTACCCGTTTGCGTTTTCATTCCCCCAGGTGATGCTGATGCATGAATAAATACATGGCCAGGGTTAAGGCCTCCCATCTTTGTTGGTTTGACGGGAAGAGAATGATGACAGCACCGTGAGATAAATCCTGTTGCCGGTATTTTTTTCCCTTTAATTCTCACTGGAGGACATGCTCATAGAGGGGAGGAAGGGAGAGAAAAACAACGATGCCAGAGAGAAACTTGGATTGGTTCCCCTTACACGTGCCATGACCAGGACCAAACCACGGAGCCACCACCTATGCCCTGACCGGGCCTATGCCCTGACCGGGAATCGAACCCACAACGTTTCGGTTTAACATACTAGGCTTCAACCACCGGAGCCACACTGTCCAGGGCTACGGTCAGTGTTCCTACAGAGCAGAGCCAACACCAGGAGGCAGCGGTCACTGCAGCAACAAGCCAGGTAGGATTTCTCATGAGGGGTCTGCTGAGAATCCAGGGAAAACCTCCCGGTGGGGGGCAAGGGAGCAGAGCCCAAAGGACTGACCACCACCAGTGGGCCTTGCCGCAGACCTGTCTCTCCCTAGGACTTCCCGTCAGGAAGAGCCTGCAGACCACCTCCCGAGGGCGATCTTGCTGGGTTACAAGAGTCCCTTTCTTGGGACGGGCCAGGACCCCGTCTGGGCCTCAGATTCTGGCCATGGGGGAAGGGGCTGGAGCCCAGGAGATAAGACCCGCCTAGCAACTGTTGCTAAAGGCAAGTAGCCTTTGTTATTGAGCATTAGTAACACAATAGGAGGCTGAGCAGCCAGGATAGTCCATCAACATCATCCCAGGCCCTGAATTAGCCCCACAAGCCGGGGTGGGGGTGGGGGGGCAGTGCGGCTCAGCAAAGGAATTCCAGAGCAGACGGTTTTTAGTTGTTAATGTTGGTGGCGCCCCCACTCCTGCGAACGGGGGCATCAGGGCACTGGCTCTCCATTGCAAGAGGCCTTTGTTCCAGGGTCAGACCAGAACAAATGGTCCAGTCCCACCCGCCTCAGCCTCTCCCAGAATCCCAAATCCCAGGAGCCCACCACCTTCCAGGAAGGCTGGCTGCGGACGGTGGGGGTGGGCAGAGTGGGGAGGGGGGCGAGCCGGGCAGGGTCCCCAGTTGAATGTCCTGGAGCCTGTCGCCCCACTCAGCCGGCTCAGCAGCAGCAAAGGGGGAGGAGGGCTGCACAGGAAACCGGGCTCCGGGCCTTTCTCTGTCCCTCCAATCTGACAGCCCAGCTGCCCTCCCAGATACCCCCACCAGGCTCAAGACCAGCGTCAGCCACCTCCCAGCCAGCCCAGGCCCAGGCCCTCTAGGCCCTCTGCTGTGAGTTTCTGCCCGCCGAGGCAGGGTCGAGGGTCCCCCGCCCACACCGAGAAAGCGGCCAGGATTTGCCCAACAGGAAGCGGCTCTCCCTGAGGCGTCAGCTGGGGGTGGGGGTGGAAGTAGCTGCTGGGCACATCCTGGGGGCGCACGTTCCCGGGGAAGGAGGACTGGAATCCGGCCGGATGCCCCTTGGGGAGCCCCCGGAGGAGAAGGGGGGCTGCCCTGGGCTCTAAAAGCCTCTCAGGTGTGGTCTGGGCAAGACCACCTGCTTCAGGGCCCCTGGAGGAGGGGGCAGGGCTGGGTCCCTAGCAGCCCCCAGCCCTGCCCCAGAGCACAGAGTTAGAATCCTAGAAGGCCAGGTGCAAGCAAACCTATGGCACCCACCAGCACGATCACCACTTGGGGCCTCTCGGAGACCCAGGTGATGTCACAGGTGCCCCCAACCTCGCTGGGAAACCAGGGCTCCCACGTCAGGACGACGATGCGGGGGCTGGAGATAAATATTACAGGGGACGAAGAGGGAGACGGGACCCCCACAACTCTCTGGAGGCAGTGCAGGGGGTTGAGCAGCACACAAATGAGTTGGGGCTCACGGCAGACCCCGAGAGAAGGGTGGGCTGGAGCCCACGTTTGGGGAGAGAGAAGGGTTTTCCAGGCCCAAACGTGAGAATCAGTTGTTCTGGGAAGGGCTGTGTGACACAGACCAGCTCCAGTGTCAGCTCATCACCTTCAGAAATTCTTCCCCAAACAGCGGGTGCCTTCAACCCACTCTGTCCGTTTACGGGGAGCCCTGGTGCCCAGGCCTCATTTATGCAGGTCACATGACTCACGAAGCCTCAACGGGGGCACTCAGCTGAGCCACCCCCACTCCCTGAGAACCGAGAGTGGAGGCAGGCGTCTGTCTG
This sequence comes from Sturnira hondurensis, assembly GCF_014824575.4. Classification (NCBI taxonomy): domain Eukaryota; kingdom Metazoa; phylum Chordata; class Mammalia; order Chiroptera; family Phyllostomidae; genus Sturnira; species Sturnira hondurensis. The sequence goes on from NW_028082443.1 coordinate 81,217, forward strand.
CACACGGGTCAAACCAGTAAACACACCTCGCACCCGCACGGAGATGGCGAAGAGAAAGCAGGCCGGTGGTGACCCTCAGGAAGGGCATTAACATATCTAAGGGGAAAGGTGGGTCAGCTCAGGGGGCCAAGAAAGGGAGAGTGGACACCTGAGAGAGCTCCCTTTCAGGAGAAGGGAGAGGGGGCCGACCTGCAAACAGGAATTACTGGTTCTCGGGGTAGGTGTGTCCTTCCCCGAGAGCCACTGAGTCCTTCAGATCCAACCAGGGTAGTCAAGTCCGTTGAGGGATCCCAGGCAGAATCTCACACGTTTGTGGCGTGCACAGACATCAGGGTTGCTGTACACTGCATCTCTCCGAGAGGTCTTAGAGATGCCTATGGAAGCACCTGAACCCACTGTCTTCAGTGCTCTGTTAGGGTTAATACCCCCCCACACAAAGGGTGATATATATATATATATATGCATATATATAAAATCCTCATCTGAAGAGACGTTGGAGAGGAGAGAGAGACAATCATCCATATGAGAGAATGAACCAGCAATGGGTTGCCTCCTGCGTGTGCCCCAACCAGGGACCAAACTCGTGTGGGGCGTCGCTCCACCCAACTGAGCCACCCCGTCAGGGCCTTGGTCTTGTTTTCGATGGACGTCCCTAGAATCTTGGGCTCCAGTTGTGATGAGCCCCTCATTGTCCCAAATGGGCTCCGCAGGGGCGTCTGCAGCACCTTCCCCTTTGTGCTGCTGGCCCCTCCGCCCCCCTTTTCCCTCCAGCTCAGGGGACCAAGCCTCACCTTCCAGGACTCGCTCCATCAGGCACGTCTGGTCTTCCCGCCCTCCCGCCACGGACCACTAACCAATGTGCGCCTTCTTTATGTTCCCTCTACACCTTGTAAATAGTTCTTTTTATTTCTAGATATATTTTAGAGAGAGCGGACGGGAAGGAAGAAGAGTGAGAGAGGAGTATTGATGGGTTGCCTTTTACACATTCTTCCCAAATGGGGACCTGGCCCGCAACCCAGGCACGTAACCCAACTGGGAATCAAACCGGCAACCCTTTGGTTCACAGGCCAAGGCTCAATCCACTGAGCCACACCAGCCAGGGTTGTAAATGATTCTTTAACATGTACAGGAATATCCGTCACATATATTTTTCACCTACGAGTCTCCCAGAGACAAACTGTTGCCCTTCTTAAGGACACCCAACTCCGAGCGTAGCAGCTCACAGGGTAGGGACCTGCAGTTGTCTGGTGACTGGATGAGCAGGAGAGAAGAAAGAAAGAAATAGGGAGGAAGAGGCAGAAGGAAAATAGGAATAACGTCGGGGGAGGGGGCGATTACCCCCTAGGTGGGAGAGGCTGTCATTTGGTGCCAAAGAGTGAAATTGATTCCACTGAGATTAAAGAAGAGGCTGGTGCAGAATGATCTGAGGAAACACCAGGAAGGAAACTTCTGAGGTTGAACAAACAGGAAATGAGAGGCTGCAGCCCTGGCCAGTGTGGCTCAGTGGGTCGGGTGTCATCCCGAAAAGTGAAAGGTCGCCAGTTTGGTTCCTGGTCAGGGCACAGGCCTGGGTTGCGGGTTTGATGCCCCACTGGGGCGTGTACGAGAAGCAACGGATCGATGTTCCTCTCCCTTTCTTTCTCTCTCCCATCCCCTCTCTCTAAAATTAAATAAATAAAATGTCTAAAAAACAAAGAAGAAGCAGAGTCAGCAGAAGGGGAAGGGAAGGGCACAGCACAGGGAGACATTGAGGCCCAGAGCAGGGGCGGATGACGGCAGAGAGAGCGGCAGGTCCCCGGGCCTCTGCCTTCCCTGCAGACACCAGGCCTGCACTGCCCAGCCTTGAGCTTGGCACGGGGTGGGGGGGGGGGGTTGGACCTGGGAAGCAAGGCTTCCCACCAGCCCCTCTGCTGGCAGCACTGCCCACCCAAGACCCCAGAGAAATAAATGCACCTGGGCTCCACAGAGAGGGTCCCCGGGAGCCTACCGATCCCCACTGTTAGAGGCAACCCCATCCATTTCCCAAATCCTCAGCTGCGCCCCACACCAACAGCATGGCCCGAGGGGTTCAGGAAAGCTAACTTTTGAGACCAAAGGAGATAGGTCAAGAAAGGTCACGGAAGGAGGCCTTGCTCCAAGTCCCAGGCCAGGGGCCAGGGTGAGACGCAGGGACGAGCAGAGGAGGGAGGCAGAGGCAGTCGGGTCATGGCCCACATCCCCTTGGGGGTGACTCTGTCCTGCCCTGGCACTGCGCTGGGTGGGGAGCCTGTGCAGACCCGCAGGGTCCGTAGGGTGTGACTGAGGGTCAGACCGAGGGTCCAGCCAGTGGGGCCGACTCACCGGCAGCAGCATGGCTCTGAGCTCCAGGTAGAGCACGTTGTCCCGGCAGAACTCCTGCAGGCCCTGGAACACATAGTCTTTGAACACCGGCGCGTAGCTGACGAGGCCCGAGATGGAGAAGAAGATGGTTTGGAACTTGGACCAGAGGACATCTCGGTTTGGGTAGGTCTCCTCAGGGTTCTCGGTCACCAGCGTGAAATTCCTCAGAAGGCTGCCAGGACACACGGGAAGCCGTGGGCAGTGAGCAGGCTCCCACAGGCGTCCGGCCCTCCTGGCCTCCCCCTCCCAGGAAAAGCCTCATCGCAGGGAGCAAGCGAGCCAGGCGAGGGGCTCCAGCTCAGGAGACGGCCCAGGCTGGACACCCCCAACTGCCTCTCCCGTCCCCCTCTGCACACTGAGCCACCCCACCCTGCTGTCCTCACCTGCTAGATGGCGCTCTCTTTGGCGGGTGTCGTGCAGTGAACTGTGACCCTCCAAATCCATACACTGACACCCTAACCGCCGTGGGATGGCACTTGGAGGGAGGGACTTGAAAGGGACGTTCGGGTTAAATGCAGGCTCCAGGGCGAGGCCGACAGCAAGCCAGACTGTCGTAAGAGCCCAGGGACAGAGTGGGGGGCACGGGACAGGCCTCAGGAGGTTTGAAGCCTGCTCACACCTGGGTCTGGATGGGCCTCCCACTTCCGAACGGATGAGAAGACCCGTTGCTGTTGTTTGAGTCGCTAGGTCTGTTGTGCTAGGGCGGCCCTGGCAGATGGATGACACCTGGACGTGGCTCTGCATGGCCAGGTTCACACCCCAGGTTAGTGTAGATGACAAGGGGCCACACATGAAGCCTGGCCAGCGCGGGGGGGCTTGCGTGGCACCTTCCTCACTCGGACCCAGAGGAACTGTGTGGGACGCTCTCGTCAGAAAACTTCCTGAGAGAGCACAGTCCCGGCAGCCTCTCCCCGGGCTGACGGAGGCGACCCTCCCCTTAGCAGAGCCTCTGTCCTCTGTTGTGTCTCTGATGACACACCTTTGGAATTTCCTTTCCTCAGACCCCTCCGGGCACCAGGGCAAAGGCCACCAGTCCCCTCATTGTCACTGTTCCCACGTTAACTGTTAACCCCTTTCTACCCTGCACCCACCTGCCTTCCCTTCACTTTTTATCCAATCCCAGGGGCTTCCCTGCCTTGCTCTCTCCCACCTCCCTGATCTCTCCTTATGTCCTAACCCCCTTATGTCTCCTCCTTTGATTGTAGTGTATAAAATAAGGTGCAAAACTGCTATTCTCAGGAGCATTTTCTCAAACCATTGAGATTTAGCTTCCTGGCCATGGTCGTCAGCTTGGCTGAAATAAACTCACAAAACCCTCACAGTTTTGGACGTTTCCTACATGGACATTAGCTGCTTCCCAGCTCTGAGGCCTTCAGCAGCCCCCTTAACCATGCTGGGCTTCATGGTTCTCACTCGTCAGGGAAATAACCTCATGAAACCCCGTAGGTGGTTCTGCGATGAAAATAAGTATTAAACCTGGCTGGTGTGGCTCAGTGGATTGAGTACCGGCCTACAAACGGAAGGATCGCCGGTTCAGTTCCCAGTCAGGGCACTTGCCTCAGCTGCAGGCCAGGTCTCCAGTAGGGGGCACGTGAGAGGCAACCACACATGCGTGCTTCTCTCCCTCTTTCTCTTTTCCTTCCCTTTTCTCCAAAAATAAATAAAAATCTTAAAAAAATAATTATTATTATAACATTGCTACCCAGGTTCGTTAGGAAACGGCTCCATCAGAGTTTCAAGCTGTCTCACCCACCAGCTGGACTGTCACTGACTGGGAGCCGGGGTCGTCTCTTCCTTCGGCTCCTGGGGCATCTAGACAACTTCCGTTTGATGCGGCAGCAGTATTGCTGTTCATACCTTTGGCCAATCAAATTGGAACTTCCTGGTAAAGTTCCAAGAAAACACCTCTTGATTTTTTAAGGCCACATCTGCACTGAGAGACCCACTGGCAGGCCACCTGCATGTGACCGGTGTGCGACACGTTCTGAACCACCACTCACCTCTCATCAAACTCGGTGACGTTCTGCAGCTCTTGTCGGTACTTCTCCAGCAACACCCACTCCGAACACTCCACTGGCATTGGGGGAGTTGGGTGAGCAAACCTGAACTTCAGGGCCCCGTGGCGGGTGACGCAGAAGTGGCAGTGGGGCCTGTAGGTGACGTTTTTCACCAACCAGTCCATGTGGAGGATGCTGAAGTCGTGGACATGCAGGGCTGCCCCTGGGCAGGAAAGGAGGAGGGCGCGGTGGGGGGCAGCAGCTGAGTCCAGGGTCCCGTGAGGCTTCCTCAGCTGCTAGCTTTCCATCGAACCCCCCATTTAACTGGACCCCAACCCTGATCCACACCCCACACTCCCCTTGGGGGGTTCTGGTCTGTGGCGGCTGAAGTTTGTGGCCCTGGGCTTGTGTTTCAGACCTGTCCCCAATTTTGCCCCCCATGCTCCTCAAGGCCCAGAATACACTGTTCCCCTGGACTGCTTGCCCTGTCTCAGCACCTGGCTCTGACACTGGGGCCCCGGCCGGGGGGCTTTGGAGGGCCACCCTCTCTAAAGCTTACATTCTCCATCCCCTGGGGACACCCCTTCACCAACCTCATAGGTTTTATTTTTTTGTATCTATTAACGACATCAAACAATAAAGGCAAAGTCCTTGTAAGCTGCACACGGCTGTTCACATGTGCAGGATGAGGATTATTTGACTCGCCATATGAATGAGTTTATACTGTAAAAATATTCCACTGGAAACATGTTTGTCCAGGACGCTCTTCTGAGCGTCTTCTTCGGTAACTTAGCCCCCGGGAAAAGGCTGGAAGGAGAGGTGTGAGGGACTATACGCAGGGAAGACCAGGATCCTGCGGGCCCAGGACACTGTCTCACGGGTGGACGCTTTCTGGCTTTGTCAGGAAGGCCAGTGACATCTGGGGCCTGCTTCCCGCTTGCTCTCTGAGGTGGAGTCCCCACGGAAGCGGGGTGTTTGGGTCCAGGGTGACCCGGGAGCGACCTTCGGACACCCCCTTCCCTAATTTGCCAGCAAGAACCAGGGGCAGAGCTGCTGCGTTCAGAGCAACAGCAAGGCCCATACCAGCAGAGTCCATGGCACCCCAGGTTCTGCCCCCTGCCTCCCCAGCACCCCAGCATCATCCTGCTGACCTTTTGGCATCTTCTTCAGGATGTGGAACACCGCACTTTCCTCGATGAGGTGCTTGGCCCGGAAGAAGTGCATGCTGGGTGGGAACTGCGGGCTGTGCATCTCGGCCTCTTTGCGGGCCATGAGTATCTGGTTGGCCAGCTGCTCCTGTCTGGTCAGCGCCAGCTGCCCACCCAGCCGCATCATCCTCTCTCTCCTCAGCAGCTGCTTTCGTTGCTCGTCTGTGGCCCTGGCTGAGCAGAGGAAGGCCGTCGCCCCCACCAAAAGCAGGGACCGGAGGGTGGCCCGTCCAGGTGGGGTCCCCCCCAACATCAGGTGTCTGGAAGGAGAAATGCACAGAAGGACTCAGCAAGGCTAACAAGGGTGGTGCGAGCGAAAACCGAAGGTGTAAGTGTCGGTTTTCCTTCTCACGCCTTGTTCTCAGGGCACCAGGATGCAGCTTGAGGGAGGATTCTTCCCCGAGACCCAGGAGAGAGCAGGCCTCCGGGTGCCAGCAGCGAGGGTCCCCCAACAGAAGGTTGCTGGGAGGCCTCCTTGTAGTACAGCTTTTCCGTCTGCAAGTCCTGCTCACGCAGAGAGCAAGACATCGTGATCAGAGTTTTAGGGTCCTGCTTTGCAATGTGACCAACAAGCAAAATATCAGAAGCCGTGGGAAGAGGGCCTCTGACTTGGTGAAGAAACGTAAAAATAACACACAGAGAGAAGGAGCTAAAGGTAAACAGAGACAACGAAGGCAATAAAGGAAGTCCAAAAAAGAACTGGAATTAATATCTTAAGAGATATTTTTAAAAGATACCGTGTTTATAATATAGGAACAAAAAATAAATAAACAGAATGACCAAAGAGCTTTTAGATATCAGAGTGTTGAAAACTGAAAAGTTTTTCTTATTTTTTCCTTTAATCTTCACCCGAGGGCAGTATTTACTGATTCTAGAGAGAGAGGGAGGGGGTGAGAGAGGTGTAGAAACACGGATCAGCTTCCTCCTGCATGCTCCCTGAGCGGGAACTGAACCCACCACCTAAGTACGTGCCCTGACCAGAATCCAACCCCAAAACTTGTGGTGTATGACAATGCTCTATGCTCTAACCAACAAATGCTCAACCACCTGGCCAGGGCCAGGACAGAACCCTCAGTCAGGCTCGGGTTCTGTCCTGGACCCGGAGAGCAAGGCTGTGCAGGGTCCCCTCCGACTTCATCGAGTCCTCACCTCCCCCTCGGACTAGTGTTTGCTGCTAGGGGACAGTGACGTCCACGCCACCCTCCCATCTACCCCACTTGGTGCCCTAGTCCCTTGTCTCTTCCTGGTGGCCCTGAATGGAGGCCACCAAGTGCCCAAACTTCCACCGCCATCCCCGCTAAGAACCCCCAGCGAATGGATTCATGCAGCCCAGCACCGGGACTTTTCCCGGCCCGCCGGACAAAACTTACCGAATGCTGGTCAGAGCCAGGTCAAGCATAAGGGAAAAAATCTCTTGCTGTTATGCTTACTTCCTCTTGTCTCTCCTTCCTTCTCCTTGAAATGTTTCTTGACTTTGAAAAGAGGGTGAAGGAAAACCCTGTAAGAAGGCCTCGTTTCCAGACTAAGAGTGAAGAAACGGACCGTGCACGTCTGCGGTTCGGGGGGAGAAGTCCTCGGGCCCACAGCCCTGCCAAAGCCCTGCAGTGGAGATGCCTGTGTCCTCCCTCCCATGGGACGGTGGCCGGCGGGGCGGCCCGCGCCAGGACGCAGGAACCAAGCGCCCGGCTTCCCGCTCACCTCCAGGAACCTCTGGAGCCCAGCGCTCCACCCAGACCCCCACCCCGGGGGTCCCGGTCACCTCAGAGCGGCTCCAGAAACTGCAGACTGTTTGCTGGGTGCCCCGAAGGGCTGAGTCAGAAGCGGGAGAAACCTCACGGTCTGTTTCGCTTCCCCCGGAGGCGGGTTTCACTTCCTTCCAGCCTGCAAGGGCCAAGGAGCCGGGAGGTTGCTGTGCATGTGCCGCCTGCGTGCTGGTGTGTGTCTGCGTGGGGCGGTTGTTGGTTTGTGCTTATTTGAGGAAAGAGCGTGTGTGTGCTTGTGAGTGTTGTGCCTTTATAGGACCCAGAACAGAGTTTTGGACAAGGATCACAAGGAAGCTGGCTGGAATCTGCTCGTGAACTTGGGGAAGGGCGCCCCTCCTCGGGACATGATTGCGAAGGGGTGTGCTGCCCAATGGATGAAGGCTGACATGGTAGCTATAATAAAAGGTGAGTGTTTTAGGGGGAGACATCAGGGACATGAGGGCAGACAGGTAGGGAAAAGCCAAGTACTTAATAGGGCTGTCAGCCAGGAGTCATGGGCGATAATTCAGTGCCAAGAGGAACCTCCAGCTGGGTGCAGGCAAAGGGAACTCCGCAGGCGGCTCCGCAGACAGGCTGCGCTGCCGTGGGCTGAGGAAGTCCTGTTCTCCTGGGACGTGCCCCTCCTACTCAGGTCTGCCCCGCCCCGCTGGGGTGAAACTCAGTCTTCAGTTCTTAGAGAAGGGAAAGTGATTGGTAAAGTTGGAGGGGACCTGGCTTAGAGAGACAGAAATTCCTGCCCCTGGCCCTTGATTGGTCTGTTCTCAGGCAAACTGCCAAATCCTGGCACTTTGATTGGCCCAAAACATACTTTCTGACTAGTCAGAATAGAGCTGCTCTGATTGGTGGATGAAGATGCTGGACAGGGAAAGCCTTGCTCCCATTGATTGGAACGGGATCCCAGGAAGTCCTCTACAAGGGCTGCTCAGACGGCAGGAACAGTGTGGGCTTCTCCCCAAATGTGGCTTGTGGGAGGCGCCTGGGAACAGTTGGCTGCTAGGCACCCCTTTCCTTCCAAGCCCACCTCAAGGCCTATTGCCCCCAATGTACCCACAAACTCCCTGGAACTTCCACTTCTGCGCCTCGATGGCTAGAACCTCTGGGACCCTTGTCTCCAAAGAGTATAAACGTTATCCATTTAGTAAACAAGAAGAAATCCAAAAGTGAAAATAAAAAGAGCTTAGGAATTCCCTCATTAAGAGCTCACAATTGATTTTTTAAATTTTTAAAAAAGATTTATTTATTTATTTATCCTTAGCGGGGGAGGAAAGGAGAGAAATATCAATGTATGGTTGCCTCTTGTGAGTCCCCTGCTGGGAACTGGCCTGCAACCCAGGCATGTGCCCTGACTGGGAATTGAACCGCGATTGTGCGGTTCGCAGGCCCGTGCTCAATCCACTGAGCTACACCAGCCAGGGCTGACTTTTTTTTAAAGTAAGGGATCAGAGGAACAAGCAAGGAGAAGGAAAGACAAAGTTAATTAAAGCAGAAAGGTAAGCAGGGTAAATCACTGGTTTTGAACATAAATATTTTGTGTATTTTTGAAAAAGCAGAGTAGAACTACAGATAGAGCTTTTCTTTTCAAAAGCTTTGGGTACGGGCGGGACCTACTTTTCACATCCAAAAAGGCTGGCTCTGGGCCGGCAGCCCTTGGCTTTGCCCGCTGGGGAGTGCGGCAAAGCCAGCCGGGCTGAGGGTCTTCCCTTGTAAAAAAGTTTTTATTTGTTTGTTTTCTTGTTTCTTTTAATCCTCACCAAGACTATGCCCATTGATTTCAGAAAGAGAGGAAAGGAACAAGAGAGAGGGAAGCATCGATGTGAGACAGAAACATCGACTGGTTGCCTTTCGTAGGTGCCGTGACCGGGGAGTGAACCACAACTCAGGCCTGTGCCCTGACCTGAATCAAGCCTGCAGTCTCTTCATGCACAGGATGACGCTCAATCCAACTGAGCTGCCAGGAAAAGCTCTGTTATTGTCTGTTTGTTTTTAAAGCTTCAGTAGAGATTCTTACCTGCAGCCAGGGCTGAAAACCTCCGCATTTCAGGAGATGGGTGCAATACCGGGCATTGTGTACACAGTCGAGGAGGGAGTTGGTCGCTGCCTCTTTCAGGAGCTGGGACGTGACATGACCTCGAGCAGCACCCCAGGGAGGAGGAAGGCACTGAGCAGCGTGCGCCCTCCTCACTGCCACGCCAGCCGGGCCAGGTATACCAGGGAGGAAGGCCGGTCACGCAGGGTTCCCAGTGTAAACGTGTGGATGAGAAAATGGGTTATAGAAAGTGGCCTCACGGGATGATCTGGTCATAAATTCCTAAGTAGGCCAGTGGGCCCTGGTGGGCGGTCTCACCCCAGACCTGTAACTTTTTCTGGAAAAGGTTTGTCTTTGCCTCAGTGAGTCCTTTCCACGGTTTCTGTGCAGCTAGGTTCCCCACACCTTTGAAATGCCTCTTCTCGGACCCTCCTTCTAATACTCGGTCAGCCTCTCTGACCCCTCAAGAGACCACATACTCTGAACGCCCCTCTACTCCGGTCCCCACCTTGCTTTCTCCCACCTCCATGGAATCTTCCTGACATTTCAGTGCATAAAAGAAGCTGCAGAACTGTTATTCTCTGGAACATGTGAGATCTTGCTCCCGGGGACACAGCATCAGTTTGGGACAGATAACTCCTGTGAAACCTGAACCGGGGTTTTACCGACCCCACACAAACTCCGCACCGTGCTGAGGAACTGGGCGAGGAGGAGCCGCACCTCTGGGGACCGTGCTGGCCCTCTGCTCCAGAACACCAAAGGAAAGCAACGCCTTGTGAGAGAGCGTTCGGTGAGTGAGCCTGAACATCTATCAGGCTTTCATGAAGTGGCTCGCAAATCAGGCAGCTCCCCATCCGTCAGTGAGAAGGGCACTCGGAGCTGCTGTACTGGTGGGAAGGTGTGCACAGGCCGCAGGAGGGCGGGGCCAAGGAGTTAAAGGGGCTGATGACTTCTGGCCGGGACATCTGCCCCCAGGAAAGGCAGCAAGTCTTATCCGGCAGACACCTCACAGCTGCTGATCAATCAGCCCATTCCAGGCAGATTGGTTCACAATTCCTCTTCTGGGAGATGCTGAAACTGTGATCAGGGTAGTTGGTAAATTACGGTTTGGTGACACACCTTAGCCAAAGTGACTCCATTTCAGTCTGTTGTTTCTCTTCCTAGGCGGCTGCAGTGTCTCCTTGTCAATCACACCTGCCCTGCACAGGTCCTCTGAGGCCACACCTTCTCTTTTCTCTCCTCGGCAAACAGTGAAAATTTCCAGCTCCGTTTGACAGGGACAGTGAGGGCCGGAGGAGGAAAACCGTCTGTGGTCAGCTGCTAAACCGGGAAGTTCCAAGCTGAGACCACAGTAACCCAGAGACTAGTTCAAGTGCAGTTGGCAGGGAGCAATGGGACACTGAGCCTTCTCTGCCTCCAGAACAATCCCAAACAGGACTTAGGACATACCTCCACAAGGATGACCTGCTTTCCAAGGACCCTCCAATGTCTTCTCAATGTCTCAGTCAAGGTGGCGACTAGATTAGGCCTCTACCTGAGGCCTGAGACTTGAGACCAGGACGTGGGGCCATGCGTGCCTGTGGGCACCGCCTCTCCTGGCAACTGACAGAAAACAGCAATTCACATCCTGCATCGTCCCACAGGTGAGACAGAACAACCTCCTGGTTACGTTCCTCCACCCCTAAAGCAGAGGGAGAGATTTGGGGTAACTCTACCCCCAAATCCTGGAGCTTAGCACAGTCTGGGTGAAAATGTAAATGAAGAGCCTTCCCTGGTTTTAAAGTTGCAATACAAGTAATGGATTGCCCCAGGCCAAAAGGATTACTTTTTATATGCAAATGGACATAATGAATCTTTAAGTGCTCCTTATTGTCAGGGTGATAAGCTGACTCCGGCGGAGGAAAGGGGACGCTGGGTGGGCTCCAGTGCTTTGTGCAAAACCGGCCAGGGCCCAGGAGAGAAAGGCCTGACGGGTGCTGGAGGCGGATAAAAGTTCTAGGGGCCATGAACAAGTGGAAAGGCACGGGACTCCGGGTCAGTGGCTGAGGGTGGAAAGGAAGAGACTGAAAACTGAGGGGCCTCCTGAGACGGAAACAGGACAGGAATGTTGTGTCTCGGGGGCTGAAGGCAGTGACTCACCACAGACCTCGGCACTCGGCCTTGGTACCAGGCACGCTCTCCTGTGCTTCCTGCTCGCCCAGCTCCTCTCCGGGAGGTGCTTCCTCGAGGGAGGATCCCTGCTTGCGGAACTGGGCTGAATTTCAAGTTGATGTTCTCAGCACCATGTGCTGAGTGTTCATTGATAAAGAAGTGGTTGATTCTTTGCCTCTGCTCAGTCATTCATTCACTGAATGTTTATTGAGATCCGCTGCCTGCCAGGCAGCGTAGTGGGTGTGGTCCCTGCCCTGGTGAGGTTGGCAGTCTACGGGGAGAGCAGGGACCAGCATAAACGGTTACCTAATCACAGACATGAAAATAATTATATTTAGCACACAGAGAATCGTATAGGAGATCTGAAAGCACAGAAGTTAGCCAGAGGGAGAAGAAACATTTCCGCCAAGGATGTCTGCATGTGGAGGTTCGGAGGAGGGAAGTTTAAGAACTGAAGGAAGGATGGAGGCAGGCGGTTGGCAGCAACAGGAAGTTAAGTCAAGCACGTTCCATGACGCTGAGAGGTGACGGGCACATCGACTTCCTTCTGGGAGCCCTGGCCCCTCGGACGCACTGAGGGGCCACAGGGACATCTGTTCTGGCGGATTTTAAATAGGTTTGCACTCGCCTCTCCACTGCTCTTTCCCTTCCCAGCTTCCAGGCTTTGGCTTCGCTTCTCAGTCTGCTTTTCCCCAGCCCCGGGCCTGCCTGAGGAGCAGCACGGGGGATTGTCTGATACTCAGTGTGCACCCTGACCGGTGTGGCTCAGTGGGTTGGGCGACTTCCCGAAAATCAGAAGGTCCTGTGCTTGATTCCCAGTTGGGGCACATGCCTGGGTTGCGGGGTCCCCCGGTCGAGGCACTTATGAGAGGCAACGATTGATGTTTCTCTCTCTCTCTCTCGAACATTGTTTCTCCCCCTCTCTTTCTCCCTCCCTTTCCCTCTCTCTAAAAATAAAACCTTTAAAAAGACTGAGCGTGCAGTGACTTCCCCCTGAGGTCCTTTGCAATGGTGACAGTGAAGTTGGTTTGCAGGGACGGATTCATTGCTTGTGGGTCACCAGAAGGAATCGCTGAGCAAGCCACCTGAGGAGTTTTTCAAGGGACCTCAGTCAAGCCTGTCTCAGAGTGAAGCTGACTGGCGAGGCTGCTCCAGAAACAAGTGGGGTGGAGGGCAGCCTTCTCACGGGGCGGGGGGGGGGCAGCGTGGACAGGAAACGGCTGAGGAGGCCCCCACGCCCACACCCTACAGTGAGCCAAGTTCACTAAGGCAGATGAGGAGCATCCAGCTTACGAATCTCTTCCCAACAAGTGAAGAAAATCCAGAAGAAGTGTGGAAGGAGGAGGGACTGGCCAGGAAGACAGACCTGCAGAGAGGCCTGGGAAGAGCCTCTTGGGGGAGGGCACGAACACCAACCAGCAGTGGAACATGGTATTTGACCACGGCGATTGTGACCCACCCATCTCCCCTGACCTTGCTTCTGTAACGGCCAACTCTGACTGACGTGCAGCCTGTGGGTCCACAGCGTGTGTGTCAGGGTCCCAGGCACTGACGTCAGAAGATGCCCACTCTGACCCTCAGGCATCCTGGCTCGGGGAGATTGCTGACCTTCAACCGTGGAGCCAGGACGACTGAACCAGGGTGACGCACACCAGACCATCACTTGCCTGGTGGGAATGGACTCTGCTCCTTTGGGCACAGAGAACTTTTCAACCCCCTCTCCCTCCTCATAAAAACCTCTGCCTTCACCAAGCGCCTGGGGATCAAACGGCGAGGAGGCGTCCGCCCATCCCTGCACATGGGGCCTAGGCCTCCTGCTGGGTCCCTCCCACAAACCTGCCGTTCTCCAAGTGGTCCAAGCAGGCTGCCGGTCACTGGTCACTTCTGATCTTCTGCCCAGTAGAGCACAAGAATTGCTCAGACTCGCTGCTCCCTGTGCCCACCCCTCGATAGAGCTCCGTGGCTGGTGTCCAGGAGCCCGGCCTCCCTGGCAGCAGGGACAGGTTCTGCCAGCCCTGGACAGGTGTCCCAGGAGTCACCGTAAGTGCCAGTAGCCTGACCGTGGGCTCCCTTTGGGGACGATGGCAGGGTTCAGAGAGGCCGGGGGCGGGGGGAGGAATTCTGCGTGGGGACAGAGCCCCCTCCTTTCCTCTGTAGGCAGCCTGGGGAGGAGCAAGCCCAGGACGTGGCCGGACGGCGGTGCCTGTGTGGGAGTTTCCACCTACGGGATGTGCAACCATGGGGGTTTCCAGAAAGCTTGGGGCTGCTCTCCGAGAGAGGTCACTCCCACCCGGGGGATCTCAGCTTCTCTCTCTGTCCCGCTGCGGGGGCTGCCACACAAAATGCCGCAGACGGAGCTTTAAACAGCAGAAGTGCATTTACCACGGTTCCGGAGGCGAAAAGCCCAAAACCAGAGGGTTTGTCACTTTGCTCTCTCCTGAGGCCTCTCTCCATGGCTTGGGGACGGCCCCCTCTCTCTGCGTGTCCTCACTTGATGTGTCCTCTGTGCATGCACTTGGTGTCTCCCTGTGTGTCCAAATGTCCTCTCCATGTCCATATAAGGACAGCCAGCAGATTGGCTCGGGCCACCCTCACAGCCTCGTTTCAACTTAGTCAACTCTGTAAAGGGCTCATCTGCGATTACAGTCATGTTCTGAGGTGTTAGGGATTTGGGGAGGAGCAACATGACTTCGGGGGCTTAAACACTATCGGAGTCAGGGGTGCTGACCCTGGTCCATTCCACCAGCTGATCAAGTCTAGGTTCCAACAGCCCCTACAAACCTTCAGGAAGTTCTGTCTTGCCCTTTGTAGACAGAGAAAAAGAAAATCAGTCCTTCGTGTAGAAGCCTTCGTGGAGCCCCTCCGTGCCCCGAGTTGCGAAGCTGGAGCCGTGGAAGAGGAGAGACCAGGCCGTCTCAGCACCATGCGGACGTCGCCTGACCGAATCCGGAGGCAGTCCCTGGCACCCCGCCAGGCCACGTGTCGCCGCGCCCTATGACCTACGTCGTGGGGCGCAGACCTCACCGGCGCTGGAACTCGGAGCGGGGAAGACCAATGAGGCAGCGGGCCGCCGGCGACCACTCACTCAGCCCGAAGCACCCGCTAGTCTCGGCCGCTGTTCCTGCCGCTCGCAGTCTCTTCTGTTCCAAACGGAGAAAGCTGCTCAGAAAGCCCCAGTCACACGGACGACACAGCGTCTCCGGTTCCATTTCAGGTTTTCTAAAGCCAGTTCTGGCCCTGCTCCCCAGAGCCCCGCCGACCCCCTACCCCCAAACTGAACTGAAAGCTGCCCCTCAGCTTCCCACTCCGCGGGCGCCGGTGACCCAGCGCTCTCCACGGGCCCTGCCCCTCTGGCGGCGCCCACCCTGGTCGGTTTAGGGGTGGGCGCACTCAGGGGCATCAGCTGAGGGCATGGGATGTGGGATGGGAGGGAAGGAGGAGAACAAACATGAAAAGCCGGTGGCGTTCGAGAGACAAATGGAACCAGAATGAGAACTGAGAGCGTCGGACGCCGAGAACCGGAAGAGACTGGACGGACATGCATTTCTCCCCATCATTTCAGGGCCAGGGATGCAGACTGGCCTGGCCTGCAGGCAGGCTCTGCCCCACCCTCTCTCTCTCCCTGCCGTTCCCTGGAGAGGATCCTTGGTGTTAGCCCCCAGGGCGTGGGCTGCGCAGGTAGCTTGGGGAATCCCACCACCAAGTTTCTCAGGTGAGCTGCAGGTTCCCCAGGTGCGGCCTTCATCGCCTCCGTGCATGGGAGTCCACAGGGCGGCGACCCAGCCCTAGTGATGGCCAAAGTGCTTTCATCTCGGGTGACAAGTCAGGAATGTTTTTGAAACCCAGTCAGGAACCGAGTACATGAGGGCTCACTTTCATCAAGAAAAGGAGTGTCCATCCGGGGCCCTCTTAGGAGCATTTGTTTGAATGGAATGGAGATCGGGAGAACAAAACTAAACAAACGCGGATGGCCGAAGCCCAGAGCCTGGAGCCCTGGAGGTCCAGCTGCCCCAGGCTAACGCCCCTCTCAACACAGGCCACTGCTGGAGCTGGAGGACCTCACTGCAGGGCAGGAGGCTGGAGGGCCACAGCATCCTCCCTGGACTCCCCCGTGTCTCTTGGGCTTGACTTCCAGGGGACACCAGCAACCATCAGAAGCATTGACTTGGCATGGGTGCAGCTTTACCAACAGGAGCAGAAGGATGCTGACTGTGGCGCTGAGAAAGAGCATGCCTACCAAGAAGGACTGGTGGCTCACTGGACTCAAATAAAAAACAAAAAACAAAAATAAATACAGAACCTAGTAGCTGTCCCTGCCCAGGGGCCCCCACACACTGCACTGGGGGAGAAGCCCACACTATTCCTGCTGTCTGAGCAGCCCTTGCAGAAGAGCTCCTGGGATTCTGTTTCAACCAATGGGACTGAGGCTTCCCCCACAGGAGCTGCAGTTATAAAACCCCATTGGCATTTTCACTAACTAATCAGAGTGGCAGTGTTCTGACCAATCAAGACCATGCCTTTTGGACCAATCAAACTAAAAGGAATCATTTGCATAAGAACAGACCAATTAGGGACCAGGGGTGGGGACTCCTGACTATACCAGTCAGCTCCCCTGTGGCTCCCAGAGTGCATTTTCCCTTTCCACAGGTCCCTGTGTTTCCACTGGAGCTTGGCGTGGGGTGGGGTGGAGTGGGGTGGGCCAGACCAGGCCAGACCGAAGCAGGTAGAGCTGTCCAGCTGGAGAGGGGGCAGGTCCTGGGCTGCCTCACACAGCCATGCTGAATCACAGCTGAGCTGTGTGTACTGAATAAAATCCCCTTCACCATGCCCCAAATTGGGGATTCTTGTTGTTGAATTGATATAACCAACCATCCGCTGCCGTAGTCCATCCTCCCTGAATCCCTAAGAAAAAAGAGCCTAAATCTGAGCTTCCGGAGAAGCACCACTGTGTTGTTCTGTGGGTGGGACGTGCACTGTTGTTTAGGCCACTTCTGGTTACACGGTGTTATTCCAAAGCAAATGCATCCTGGCGAGAGTGACATTGTGATCACAAGTCCTGCTGCCGATGTTGGGGCACTCCCCTGGTTTCCATCATTTGCTTCATTATTAACCATACTCGGGGTGGCTTTCTCGTGTATAAGGCCACATTCACTCTGCATCCTGGCCACCAACAGATCAGTCAACTGTCTTGGGGTCCAGAGGAGATCACCCACATTCTACACCCCTTTGGGTCTCATCGTGTCGGTCACAGATGAATGCTCAACAGCAATGGGTGTGTTGGATGGAATGCCCCCAAAGACACAGCACCCTGACCTTTAGTAAAGCCGGCTCTGGGTGTTCCTCCTGGAGGGGTCTCTGGGGGAGAGGCTGGGGATGCTCTCCTGGCTCTTCTTGCCCTTGAGAATCCTTGACCTTGGCCTGAGAGAGGGGAATTTCTTAAGCTTCCCCAGGATAAAAGTTTGAGCTAGGGCTGCAGCCAGGGACCCTGGGTCTGGGGAAACAACCATGGCAGCCAGCTACGGGACCTGGTCTATGAGAAGGCAATGGACTTGAGAGGAATAAATGAGCGTTCTGAAAGCAAGAAAATCTATGGACTAGACAAGGACCCTGGGACCAGAGCCTCTAATCCAGCATGTGACACGGGGCGGGGGAGGGGGGGGCTGGTCCAGAGAGTGGCAGTGTCCGTCGTGTTAGAGGCAGAGCAGGTGCTAACCAGATACCAGGTCTCTGGCCCCCTGCTCCCAGCTCTTCCCAGCCCCACCACCTCCCCCCGGGGACCAGTCCTCTGCCTCACCAACTTACAGATGGACAGACAGTCTCATTACTCCTCCCTCCCCCAATCTCAAAGTCAGTCCTCCACAGCCTTCCCCATCCCTCCCGCCAAGTGGGTACCATGAAGGCCCATGGACTTCGGCTCCTAGTGGCAGTGGGGGCCTGTGCCTCCCTGAATTGTTTTGGCTGCTTCAATGAGCCATCAGCCACTGACTCCGGGGAAACTGAGGCAGAAGGCGTCTTTGTGCCCCACACTGTTCCCAACATCCAGGGTCCGAGAAACAGATCCTTTGTGCACCCAGGGGTCAGAGTGAGTCCATCAGCATCAGACTGGCTTCCAGGGGGAGGGGAATGAGGGGATTGATTGTCCATGGAAGTCCCAGCAAATGTTCTCGTTTAAACAGCAAACAGGAAGAAAATGGTAAGATGGAAAAAGAACCAAGGTGGGGAGACAAGCAAACTTTTGAAGCTGTACAGTAGTTAAAGCACCAAGCTTTCCCCATTTTCCTGGGAGCAGAGGGGAGGTGTGTGTATTAACCGGCTGAAAGACTTCAGGTGTGCTCAGTGGGTTGGAGCGTTGTCTCGTAGACCAAGAAGGTTTCTGGTTCGATTCCTGTTCGGGGCACACTGCTGGGTTGCGGGTTCGATCCCATGTTGGGGTGTGTACGGGAGGCAACTGATCGATGCTTATTTTCTCTCTCACTCCCTTTCTCTCTCTCTGAAATCAATAATAAAAATGCCTAAAAGAGGGGAAAAAAAAGACTCCAGGCAAATTAAATGGCCGCCCAGTCTTGTTTCCAAACCATTGAGCCTGCATATGGGACACATGTCCTGGGGCTCAGGGGAGGGGGGTGAAGGGGTTCCCCAAGTCACACACTACAACGGCCCGAGCAGTTGAAGGGGGGCCCCCAGGGAGACGGGGGAGGGGTGGGGTGGCCACCCATTTCTACCAAGGACGGTTTTTGTGGGTTTGGTCCAGGCTGACACCAAGGCTCAGAGGTAGCTGGTTTGGTCCCCAAGGATGGTGCCAGCCCACAAGTGGGAGCACAGGACATGGGCCCAGAAGGACACAGGCGGCGCCAGTGCTGACCCCATGGGGCTGCCTGCCCTGTAGGAGCCGCGGCACCTTGGCTGGGAGGGCATTGCCCAACTGTTTGCTTGGCAGAAAGTGGCACCGGAGCCCTGACACCCGGGTGGGTGGAGGGAGGCTAAACCCCCAGGAGTCGCTCTCTGGGGGTTTCACGTTGGTTTCTGAACCTGTGGCTGCGGCAGAAAGACCAAGAGGGCCCCTGGCCCAGTTGCTTATTCTCCCAGCTGCTTCTGTCTCTCTCAGGCTCCCGGACACAAAACAGCTGAGCAGATAAACAAGCCGCCACCTGCTCCCTCCTCCCCCGTGACTCCACTACGGTCCCCAAGTCCCACCCCTTCTTCCTCTCGCTCTCTGCCCCCATTCCTCCCTGCCGCCAAACCTCGCAGCCCGCTGCAGCTGCGCCCAGGCACAGCCCTCCCCCTGCCCACACCAGTGGCAAATGAGGAACGTGTGTCCCAAGCCCTGGCTCTACCGCCTCCTGGAGCCGTTTTGAACAAAACAGTGCACTTTCAG
This sequence comes from Sturnira hondurensis, assembly GCF_014824575.4. NCBI lineage: Eukaryota > Metazoa > Chordata > Mammalia > Chiroptera > Phyllostomidae > Sturnira > Sturnira hondurensis. Next base: position 100,116 of record NW_028082443.1, read on the forward strand.
ACCTTCATTCCTGGAGCTCCTGGGCCCCCAAGGAAAATGAGTCTATGGCAGCCATAGGCCTGGAGCCAGAGTGTGTCTGGCCCCTTGGCCCAGAGGCACCCCCCCGCCCCCCGCACAGGGAGGCTGGGAGGAAGGGGTTAACTGGAGCAGAAGCCGCCGGGGCAGCTCCCGTGCAAACTGGGGAGGCAGATCCCTGGGATGCGGGCAGCAGGCAGCAGCTTAAACCCCGAAGAAAGGCCCCCTTTCCAGCAGCGTGTGTGTCTGCGCTCACTAACAAAACACAGGTTGTCACAACAGACTCTGCGTTTGGCAGTCAGCGCTGAGTCGGTGCCGTTTAATAAGTCCCCAGTGCCCACGGAAGGGATTCCTGAGGGCCTGGGCGGGGGAGGGGGAGGAACAGATGAGGTGGGGATGCAGAGGGACCTAGGGCCTCCTCCCCGAGAGGCTGTGTGCTGCTGGGTGGTGGAGAGGCACCCCCACCCCCCGCCCCAGGGTCCCCGCCCAGCATGGCCTTTGCACTGGGGTTGACATTGGCTCGGCCAGCCTGGCTTCACCCCCAGGCCTCCCCCTTTTCTCAGAGCGCCAAGCGCAGTGTTTCAGGGACGAGGCACACATTTGCTGGGGAAACACACCTGCCTTCCATCTGCTGCCTGCCTCCCATGCGCCTGCCCAGCCCACGCTGCTCCGTGGAAAGGAGGCTGAGCTCCCGGCTGGCTGAGCACCGACTCCAAGACCGTCAGTGGCTACGTGATGCTGGGCTAGTCCAGACCCTCTCGGAGCCTCAGTTTCCCCCTTGGTGCAATGGAAATAAGATCCACTGCACACACGTAACTACTCTTGATTTTTCAGGTGACGTTTTGTGACAAGACAAGGGCAAGTGTGTAACTTCCATGAAACACCAGGCGTTCTGCGGCCCAGCATGGTGCTTAGTAACATAGTTGCCTTTGGAAACCCAAGTGGACACTACCCAGTGGGAGCAGCAGGAACACGCAGGCCAAACCCAGTGATTCTGGGGAGGTGCCTGCAGGCCCACTGGGTGGGGAGGAGGAGCAGGTGGCACTTCTCTGGGTGGGGACTCCAGCCTGCGGGCTGTTTCCCACCCTGGGCCTCACTAACGTTCTGGCCTAGTTGCTTTTTGTTGGGGGTGGGGGCGAGGTGCACTGCAGCCTTAAAAAAAACACATCCCCGGCCTCTGCCAGCATCAGCCCTTCTCCCACTTAGGACAATCCAATGTCTCTAGACACGCCAGTGTCCCCTGGGGGGTGAGGGGGACCAGGCTGTGTGCACAGCGGGGAGTCAGCAAAGGCTGCAAGGACTGCTGTTCACCACCCCTGTGTTTTCAGCGAGAGCCTCTCCCAGGCCCAGAAGGCAGACGGACGCCTGCGGAGGGAGGGTGAAGCGGTGCCCCCAGCGACGCCCTCCAGAGCAGCCCTGCCTGGGCAGAACCTGCCTGCCTCTGCGGTGCAGTGCTGCGTGCTCTCACCGTGTTTCCAGGATTGAGGGGAATTTTCTTTTTTTCCTCTTTTAAAGATTTTATTTATTTATTTTTGACAGAGGGGAATGGAGGGAGAAAGAGAGGGGGAGAAACACCAATGTGTGGTTGCCTCTTGCGTTCCCCCTACTGAGGACCTGGCCCATCACCCAGGCCTATGCCCTGACTGGGAATCGAACCAGTGACCAGCGCACAATCCTCTGAGCCACACCAGCCAGGGCAGGAATTTTCAATCAAATTGGAAAACGATGCCGGGTGCCAGGAGTCAGGTCTGTCCCTGCACCTTGCCCTGTGACTCGACCAGCCAGCTGTGTGCCCTTAGCCAGGCGTCTCATCTCTGCCACAGCTCCAGGTGGCCCAGGAGCAGAGCCTGTGGGCGCTAAGGTCCCATCCAGCTGGCAGCCCCACAGCCTATGAGTTTAAATCAGCTGGGCAGTCGGGGCGCTGCCAAGTTCCCTCCAATGCAGCACAAGCCTGTTAAGGGGATGCACTTGTCTTCGTTAAGAACCGTCATGGCTGCCCTGAGCTCAGCTGGGTAGAACATTGTCTGGTAAACAAAATGGTTGATGGTTCGATTCCTGGTCAGGGTGCAAGCCTGGGTTCTGGGTTCATCCTCCCACCCCGGCCGCAGTTGGGACACATACTGATCGACATCTCTCTCTCTCCCTTTCTCTCAAAAGTATTTAAATAAATAATTTTCACCCTTAAAAGAAAAAGAGCTCTCACTGCCAAAAACAATTTCACATGTCCCTACTGTGCTGCCCACTGTGGGGAGAGAAAGACGGTCCTCCATTTCCCTCGAAGGTTCATGGTGTAGCTAAAGAGAAGAGGAATTCCAGTGAAAGGTCATAGGTGAAAGGTGCCTCCCGTTCTGCAAGGGCTTTGCAGTCAGGCAGACCGAGTTTGGGGCTGGCCCTGGGAGCCCTCTCCTCCTTGGCGACTCTATTTCTCTGTCTGTAAAATGGTCCTGACAACGGCCTCGGGGTGGTTGTAAGAGCTGCAGGAGATAACAGGAATGTGAGGATCCTCGTGCTGCTTGGCACATAATTCATGGCGGAGAAAAAACTGTTGGTAGCAAAGCTTCTTTGGATACATTGCACTAGGCACTCTGATGGGCCCTGGGGACGTGGATGAGAGACAGGCCTCCGGCCCTGGGGAGAAGCTGGCCAGAGGACACGAGGACCATGTGCAGCGCCTGAGGGGCTGTGACAGACTGTGACAGAGCCAGGTGGAAGGGGCACAGACACAGGACGCGGAGGGCAGGTGCCCTCTGTGGGGCTCTTGGAGGCACCGGGTTCAGGAGGCAGCTCGTCCAGGCTCGGCTCCTGCAGAAAGGAGCGCACCTGGGTGAGGCTCAACGCGTGGGGGAGAGGAGAGGGAAAGAAGGGGCCCTCAGGAAGTGCTTCCTTCGACCAGACACTCTCTTTCCCCTTTTGACACAGCCACCAGGAAGCTGGGAGCTGAGTTGCAGGCTCAGATGTCACAGCATTTGCCTGAACCCAGGTTTTCTGGTGCAACTGTTCCCTTGCCCCAGCTTCCTCATCATCCTGGACCTCCATCATCCACCTGGTATTCGGTTTTCGGGTCCCGTCATTTATCAGCTGCCTTGGATCCTTTTTCAATACAGATGGCACGTAAATAAATAAGCAAATGAGCTCTAGGATACGAAACCGCGTGGATGAGGGTGCGGTGAGACCTGCAGGGGGCGCTCCTCCAGGGTGGCACCTGTTTGCCTTGTTCCCAGCAGCATGCCCAGGGCCCAGGCCAGCACCCAGCACCCTAGTTCAACAGACCTCGGCTGACTCTGAGGGTAACATTAGGGACTGTCACCGGGCAGAAGCCCAGGGCCCCGTTCCCCGGCCAGTCACACGTTTGGGCTCCATTCTGGGCTTCTTTGTGCACCGTCCCTTCATTGTTCCGGCCGAGAGCCTTGGGCTTCAGCCAGACAGCACACAGCACCTCAGGGACAGAGGCTCTGCCATATGTCCGTGTCCCCCACAACTGCACCTCGTCACGAAGCTCCGCGTCTCCGTGGCTTTAGCCTAACAAACAACCACAGTCGTTTGCAGTTGAGCGAAGACGAACAACCCCGTCCCCACCAAGCCCGGCCAGACGTGACACCACACAGAGTGTGTTGCTTTCATTCACCCAGGGAGTTACGGGACGCTCGCCCAGTGGGAGAAGGAAGACATGCCCCTCGTTGGTCCACGGTGACGGGTTCTCCTCCGCAGCACAGCCCTGTGCGAGCCCGTCACAGATGGCGGGCAGAGAAGGGAAGGAGGTGTGCCCAGCCTCCTACAGAACGGACAGGCTGCCCCGGCCTGGCCAGTGGCTCAGATGGCTGGAGCATCATCCAGACACCAAAAGGTCACAGGTTCGGTCGAGGTCGGGAGGCGACCCATGGATGCTTCTGTCTCACGCTGCTGTTTCCTGCTCTCTTTCTCCCTTCCTGTCTCTCTAAAATCAATAAACATTTTTTTAATTTTTATTTTAGACAAAGGAAGGGACACAGGCTGCTAAGGAGCAGAGACAGGGGTAGCGGACAGGCCCGTGAAAGACGCTGCCCCCACGCTGGGGAACTGTGTCCCTGGGCTGTCCCTGAGAGTCTCACGGACAGCCAGCCTCAGGCCGGTGGCAGGGTAACTCATATTCCAGCTGAGCTCAGTGCTCCAGGGGGCTCATCCCACACCTTTCCCCCTCCTTCTCCTTCCTCTGTCCCCTTTTCTCTTCCCGCCTCTCTCAGTGAAAGGACTTCTTTGACGTGAGGCTCTGGTTTCAGTTGTCCGTGTCCGGGAAATTACAGACCCTTTCCCCTTCCTCTTTTTAACCAGGATTATATGTTCGGGGCCAGCTGGCTCCTGCACTGGCCCAGCTGCTATGCAGAGGCGCCTGGGCTTGGCTGCTGAGCTGGAGGGCGGGCAAAGGCCCAGAGTGGGAGCTCCGCGCCTGCTCTCCCTGATCCTGAACCCCAGGGACTGCCCCCCCACCCCGGGGAATTCTGAGAGTGCCAGGCGTCCTTGCAGACTTGGGGCAGCTCAAGCCGCCCCCTGGGTCAGGCATCTGGCCAGCAAGTGCCCTTCCACCCCATGGGCAGCTACAGCAAGGGAGAAAAAAAGGAAACAACCTGTTATTTGTGATCTGACTGGTGTCATTTAGAAAGAGGAACATTTTGCAGTCTACACAGGCATCAAATCGTTACGTTATATACATGCAACTCAATGCCACAGGTCAGTTATAAGTCTATGAAACTGGAGAGAAAGAGAAACAAGCAAGAGGACGAGAGAACAGATGGGGTGATGAAAAGAGCAGAGGGGAAAGTGAGGGCAGGAGAAACGAGGGGACCCCCTACATTCCCATCCACCTCAAACTCTACCTGCCAAGAGTGCAATGGAGAAGACCAACAGCGACCAAATGGGTCTTACTGAGAACATTGGAAAAGACTGAAATTCTGATTGTGAAAGTGGGGGCCCGAGCCCACGTCACGGGGCCCAGCCCTGCTCCACAGGACAGACGCGGCAAACTGTCCCCCAGTGTCCAGTGCATGCTGGGCCCCCCTATGTGAAAGGCCCAGGAATAGCAGCCCCCCCCCACCAAGCATGGACAGTGGGGGGTCACCCCATCCTGAAGGCCAGCACCTCCAGAGCCCTCATCTTTCACGTGGGAACCCCACAGCTGACAGGCCACGTGATCCCCCAAGTCAACGCAGAAACTGAAGGATGGAAGCCACTCCAGGACCCCGGCCCTGCCGGGTGCTCCTTCCTGGGTACCCTAGGTGTGCCCTGGCTAACAGATGGGCTGCAAGGTGCTGCACAAACAGGACCGGCACAGGTGCAAAGTCACAGGTGCCTGGGGGCAGGGGCTGTGGGTGTGCCACTGGGGTGGGTTTTGAGGGCTTGCAGCTGAGGTTGGGTTTGGCCGTTGTGTGACGTATTCATTGAGCGTCCCTGAATACCTGGCCTGGTGCCAGCCTTCCTCTCTCCACTGGGCACCCGCCCCCAGTGCACTTCTGGCTTCCGACGCTCCTGGTTGTTTCGCAGGACATGAGTTTTAGCTCCTTCACCACGGACCCGAGGGAAGTCAGGTCCCTGTCTGGCACCGGCTGCCTTCCTCGGCACAAAACCAGGTCTAAGGAAGCTGCCCGCAGCGCACTCAAGCAAGAAACGCGGCACTCAAGCCCTGGGGGTCACGTGGAATTGCCAAGGACACCCATCCGGTGGCTAAGTCCAGGGCATGAGCCCAGACCTCTCCGCAGCTCCGACAGGCCCTCTCCCCAGGCCCCAGCACCGCCCACCGACGCGCTCTGGGGTCCCCAGCCAGGTCCCTGAAGACACAGCGGTCTCTGTGCTCGGCTTGGGGCTCGCTCTGCTGGAAACAGCCCGCAAGTCCCCAGGGTTCCGAGGACTAACTTCCCTCGGATGGTCCCCGGCCGCAGACGCCCCCGTCACAAACGGTCGGGCCCCGGAGCCGCCAGCCTGGGCACTGAACCCTCCCTCTTGGCTACTCATTACTCTGCCTAAGGAGGCCAGGAACTGCTGGGAGGAGGCGCGTCCGCGGGAGGGGTTCTTGGCAGCTCGGCTTCCTGCGCTTGGGGCCAGGGACCCCCGGCGCTGGCAGGGCCGCGTCGTCCCCCCCCCCCCCCCGCCCCGAGCCACCGGGAGAGGGGCCCGGAGGCGCACGTGTGCTGCCTCCAGGGAGCTGACCGTTGCGCTTGTTTACGGGAGCGGCACCGGATCTGCAAGCTCGGGGGTGCCTGCCCGCCCTGCTCACCCTCCCATCGCTACGCCCCAGCTCCCCCGCCCCTTCGCCCCGTGCCCTCAGTCACCTACCACTCACAGTGTCTCCTTCACTGGCAGAGTCCCAGCAGAGGGCCCAGCCGCTCCTTGCCTGCTGGACCCCGACGGGCGCTCACCCCGACTGGCTTGGGTCCCGGCAGCCAGCTAGACCGCCCCAGAGAGCGCTCCAAGGCTCTCGGAGCTCCAAAGCCCTTTCTGGAGCTTTCTGCTGGCAGGGATGGTGGAGGGCAGAACCGGTGGCCAGGGCTGGGTTAGCAGCGTGGGGTTTAGAGTCTCGATCAAAGCCCAGCCCTGATGTAGGCTGATTCTGCTACCCTGGGTGCGCTGTTTCCACCTTCCCAGCTTCCGTTTCCTCAGCTGAAACAAGAAAGAGGCAGCCGCAGCACCTTGGGAGGCTGCGACAACCTACTGTGTGTCTTTGTACCAGAGTGTGGAGGGTTCAGGAAGGAGCAGCTGGCAGCCCGGAGGTCAGGGTGGGCGCCTTACCCCCACCTCAAGAAGTGACCCTCAAGAAGGGGGGAAGCAGTATTAATGAGCCCCATTGCAGCTGGGGCATGGTACTGACTTTATCTCGCTTAATGGTTAAGTTGCCTCTTTGGGGCTGGAGAGGCGGCCTGCCAGCTGGTGAGCGGCAAAGCAGATCCTGCTCCAGGCTGGCTGGACGGACACCCAGGCCGGGACCCTTCAGAAGACCACCCAGAGTGAGGAGGCGCCCCACACTGCAGCCAGCCGCTGTGCCGTCGGCGTACTGTCCCCTTCCCCGGGGACTGCAAGAAGTGGTCGGGAATGGCACCGGAACACACACCCGGTGACGCCCTCTGAGCGCTGGGTCTCGGTTTGGTTCCACGGTCCCTGGGTCACGGTTTCGGGCCCTGCTGTCTTCCCCGTGTCAGTGTTTTCTGGCGAAACGTACATTCTTGAGAACGGACCTCATTTTCCTCGTCTGTAGGAAGACAGAAGCGATGATTCTTGGCTCTCAGGTAGCCAATCGCGCTGTGATGCGGAATCCTCGTCAGTAATTGAGAGACGCTCTCCTGGGGCCTGGCCGGGCCTCTCCCTGGGTTGGAGCCTGGCCCCCTACCCAAGGTTGCGGTTCAATCCCCGGTCAGGGCCCGTACAGGAATCGACCAGTGAGTGCGTGGATGTGTGGAACAGCAAGTCGATGCTTCTCTCTCCCTCCCCCTTCCTCTTTCCCTCTAAAGTCAGTGAATAAGGCATTTTTTAAATTTTTAAATTTTTTGTTTATTTTGTATTCTTCTTAAATAAGAAAAAAAAACTTTAAATGCTCTCCCACTCCACCAAGGAATAAAAATGTCCGCCAGCAGGCAGTGGTGGTGGCGGCGTGTGTGAGGAAATGGGGCACCTCCAATTCCCCCCAGAGAGGGCACAGCACCCAGTTGCAGGACACCCAGCCTACATCCCCAAGGCTCAGGTGCCTCCCTGGAGAAGCCCCGGGGGCCGGCTCTCCCAGGCCCTGGATGGAACCTGACCTTCCTCCCGACTGGTTCAGCAGCTGCACCTCCCCCTCCCCCTCCTGCCCACCAGTCTCAGGCTGTGGGCCATGGGCTCCTGGGTAAAACCCGTCAAATCAAAGGAAGCTCCTGGCCCAGCGGCCAGAGGCGTACACACCGAGGCATCCTAACCCTGGAGGGTCCCAGCTCTGTCCCTCTCTTCCTGTGGCTGGACATGAGTGTGGCCAGGGGCACAGGGAATGAAAGGCCCTCAGAAGAGCTCCCTGCGGCTCCAGGGGATGGAGCTGAAGCACAGTTAGGGGGCGGCAGGGCGGCGGGCCCTCAGCAGCCCCTGACTCCGGCGGCTGTCTGGCCCAGGAGCAAGGCTCAGGCACTGCCCTGCCCTGCCTGTGAGGCTGCCGGTGCGGCCTCTCACCTGCCACTCTGGCCTGGAGAGAGTCCTGATAGAGCTGAGGGCAGGTGGAGGCAGCCCCCCCCCCCTCAGCACGATAGCAGGGGGTGGGGGGTGGGCGTTCTGACACAGGAACGCGTGGCCTCAACCCCTCACTCTGGCAGCTCCCCATCCCTTTCTTCCACCCACAGAGGCCTCCTCCTGTGGGAGTGGGCATGGGAGATGCAACCCTCCCTCCCTCCCTGCAGCTTGGGGGTAAACATCTGCTCCTGCCATTGTTTCTCCTGGTTCAGGGGTGGGAGGGACCCAGCCGTGAGCTCAGCAGAACCTCCTCCCAAACCACAGTTTGGCTCGGCCTCCTCCAAGCTGCCTGGGAAGAGCTGGGAACTCCTCTTGGCCCTGAGAGGGGTTTCAGGCTATAGTTCCATGGGGAGGGCTGGGGGAGTGGAAGAGGACACTACCCATTTTTCTCTGGCCCCCTGAGACTGGTGTGGGTCTGGTGCCACTTTGACCACAGCACCCCAAGTTTGGGCTGTGGGCTGAAACTGTCTCCCCAAACAGCTAAAGGCCAGGCCATGAGGACAGGGTCGCCCATACCACTGGGGCCATCTGGCCTGTGGGTTCAAGCATTCACCTGCTGACCTGCTTAAGAAACACAGCCTGCCTGTTTCCAGCAAGCCCACCTACGGAGCATCAAATTTCAAATGTCAGGTCTGAGGCAGAAGGAATCAGGGACGCCTCCACCAGCCTTGTCACCTATTTGTCCTGGAAATCCTGGGGTGGGGACACGGTGGTGGGCATGCAGGTTGGGGCAGCCCCAGTCCCCAGGGGTGGGGTGGGGCATGTGGGGACGTAGAAAGGTGGTGTCCATCCTCAAAAAGTTAAAAATGGAACTGCCTTTTGACCCAGAGATCCCACTTCTGGGGATCCCAAAACACTCATTAGGAAGAACATGCGCACCCCCGTGTTCACGGCAACAATATTCACAATGGCAAGCTCTGGAAGCAGCCCACGTGCCCACCGGTGGACAAGTGGATACAACAGCCCTGGTCCATCTACACGGTGGAATGCTATGTGGCCGAAAAACAGAAAAAAAGTTTACCTTTTGTGACAGCGAGGGTGGACCTGGAGAACATTCTGCTCAGTGAAATAAGCCAGTCAGAGACAGACAAACACCGTATGATCTCACTCAGCTGTGGAATCTAGCGAACAAACTGAACGGATGAACAAAATATTGACAGAGACACGGAAACAGAACAGACTGACAGCTGTGAGAGCAGGCGGGGGCCTGGATAAAAGAAGGAGACGGGATCAGGCAAAGAACCTGTATACGTGACCCACAGACACCAGTGGGGAGGCCAGGATGGTGGGGATGCTGAGTGGAGACAGGCAGAGGGGGAAATGCAGACGCCTGCAACAGTACCAACCGTAAAACAAAGTCAGAAACCCTGCAGCTGTGAGGACTGGCAGTGGGGGCTTTCAGGGCTCCGGTGCCAGGATGACAGGAGGCAACCTGCCCTGCAGCCTGCCCCTGCCAACCCAAGGGAGGCCCCATCTCCCTAAGCACTCAGGGAGGGGCCTGCCCCGAAGCCCTGCAGGCCTGATTCCTGGGGGGAGAGGACAAGCCCTAACGTATCTATCGTTATTATGAGTGGCAACATCCTTGCTGGTGTGGACACACTCTGTGAAAAGAAGGGCCTCGGCAGAGCAGAAGCAGGTCCCCTCCCACGCGCTATGGACCCCCGTGGCCGTACTCAGGGCCTGCTTGCGAGGGTTGGGGCTCTTGTTTCTGCTGATTCTCCTTCCAGATCATCTTTCCCACGACTTGTCCCTCTGTCTAAAAATAAATAAATAAAATCTTAAAAAAAAACACACAGAGAAAGCGGGGGTCAGAAGTGCACCCGTGTGAGCTGCCGGCCCTAGGTCTGTCTGGCTCTGTGTCCGGCTCACAGCCGGGGCAGCCTCGAGACAACTGGGCGTCCCCATCCCCCACTGGTCACCACGTGGATACCCCAGAGTGCTCATCTGGCCTGAGTCCCATCACACATCTCCTCTGCTCTGCGCCCTTCAAATGCTCGACACTATCTTAGAAGGACTTCCAAGCCCTTTGACCCGGCCAGCCCCAAGGACACCTTCTGTTCCCTCACTGTGTCCTGCTGTCTGGATTTCCTCCGGTCCTTCCCAGGCAGCAACATCTTTAAATCCTCCTCAGTCCACGGAGGGGATTCCAGCAGGTCTGCCTCTTGCCTTCCCTGACCTCTGTAGATGTGGCGAGAAGCCTGTCCAATCAGTCTCTCGAGGCTCCGTGCTCCCAGGCAAAGCACCTGTTGCTCTGTGTCAGAGCAACCTGTGGACTTATCTGTATCTTCCGTCCAACTGCGGTCCCAGGAGGGCCAGAGTGCATCTGCACGTCCACCAGGACATCCTCAGTGCCTGGCACCGTGCTTGGCACTCCAGGCACCGAGTGTGGAATAAAGAACTGGATTCAGGGAGAGGAAGAGGAAGAGGTGACGCCAGCAGGAAAGGAGACCAAGGAGGAGATTGTCGGTAGGAGAACTGGAGAGGACGCAGAGAGGCATGGGTGACGGAGATTAGGGTGCAGGTGACTTGGGGAGAACCCTGAGGGCATTGTTCAGACAGGTCACACCTGAGGTGACGGTGGAACAGCCAAGTAGAAAGACCAATAGGAAGTTGGGGATCAGGGCAGGAGGGAGGGCAAGGTAAAGCGAGTGCCGTAGGAGTCGCCCAGGAGCAGATTAAGTGTGGACCTGCAGGGTGGATGTGGCGAAGGGGACAATGCTGAGAGGTCCCCAGACCTGTGTGGGTGGGTGGTGTGCTCAATCCACTGAGCCACACCAGCCAGGGCCACATAGTGACCTTCTGTGTGTCGTGCCAAGAGCACCTAACATCTACCCTCTCAGCAAATTTCAAATATATGTGACAGTGCTTTTAACTACAGTCACTTTGCTATACGTCAGTCCCCATGTGAAACTCTTGAGCTGACTTTGGCTGAACTTAATAATTTCGGTGACTAAATTATGTTTTAGGTTTGTTAAGTTTGATTCAGAGGAATGCTCCTGATGAATCCCTTGGGCGGTAACAGCACAGCTTGGTTCCGAGGGCTTTTTCAGGGCCAGACTTGGACCCGGGCTTGCAAATGTGAGGCTCACCTGGTCCCAGGCCTCCCCGCAGGTGAGCCATTGCTGGAGAACAGCGGCCGGAGAGAACTGGGCCGAGAGGACGCTTCCCTCCACCCGTCACGTTGATCTCTTGCCCATCCCTAGCATTTGATCAGCTGTTTGGAACCAGGTTAATTGCCTTTCCTTTTTTTTGGCTTGTTCAGATAATAGTCTGGTATCATCTTCAAAGGCCCAATGTCTGGAAGAGAAACGAGGGAGTATCTGACAGTTGACCAGCCTCTGCCTCTGACGAGTAATTTTGGACACTTTGACCTACTCGGCCTGTTATCAGGAAGCTCAGCGTCTTAATTAGAAAGGGCAGGAACGCTTGTGTTTTAAGAAGGAATTTGTGGTTACTCTTCATTTTCTCTGCAAAGACTTGAACGTGTAAGAAAAGAAAAAAAATTAAAAGGGCTGAGAAATACCTGACTCAGTGGGTATTTTGTTGTTTATGTGTATTTTAAATTGTTTTATTTTTTTATTTTATTTTTTTTAGAAAGATTTTATTTATTTATCTTTAGAGAGGAAAGGAAGGAGCGAAGGAGAGAAACATCAATGTATGGTTGCCTCTCGTGAGTTCCCTGCTGGGAACTGGCCCGCAACCCAGGCATGTGCCCTGACTGGGAATCGAACTCTGATCATGTGGTTCGCAGGCCCGCGCTCAATCCACTGAGCTACACCAGCCAGGATTAAATTTTTTTTTTTTTTTTTTTAATTTGGCCCTGGCTAGTGTAGCTCAGTGAATTGAGCTCTGGCCTGCAAACCAAAGGGTTATCAATTCGATTCTCAGTCAGGGCACAGGCCTGGGTTGCGGGCCAGTTCCCCAGTAGAGGGTGCACAAGAGGCAACACACTTCTCTCCCTCTCTTTCTCCCTCCCTTCCACCCTCTAAAAGTAAATAAATAAAATCTAAAGTTTTTACAAACATGTTTATTGATTTTAGAGAAAGAGGAAGAGAGAAACATCAACTGGTTGCCTTCCATGTATTGGGATCGAACCNATATATCTTTAGAGAGGAAAGGAAGGAGTGAAGGAGAGAAACATCAATGTATGGTTGCCTCTCGTGAGTTCCCTGCTGGGAACCGGCCTGCAACCCAGGCATGTGCCCTGACTGGGAATCGAACCCCGATCATGTGGTTCGCAGGCCCGCGCTCAATCCACTGAGCTACACCAGCCAGGATTAAATTTTTTTTTTTTTTTTTAAATTTGGCCCTGGCTAGTGTAGCTCAGTGAATTGAGCTCTGGCCTGCAAACCAAAGGGTTATCAATTCGATTCCCAGTCAGGGCACAGGCCTGGGTTGCGGGCCAGTTCCCCAGTAGAGGGTGCACAAGAGGCAACACACTTCTCTCCCTCTCTTTCTCCCTCCCTTCCACCCTCTAAAAGTAAATAAATAAAATCTAAAGTTTTTACAAACATGTTTATTGATTTTAGAGAAAGAGGAAGAGAGAAACATCAACTGGTTGCCTTCCATGTATTGGGATCGAACCTGCAACCTTTTGTTGTATGGATGACACTCCAATCAACTGTGCCACCTGGCCAGGGCCAAGCTGTTTTATTTTTAAATCAGAGAGCAGTTTCTGGGTGATGATATCATTACTCCCTTTTAGGAGTTACTTTAAATAACAAAGGAACCACCAGCCATGAATAGCACAGAGCAAGCTGCTTTGAGACGAATCTTTTTTTGAGCAGGAACATACAGGGTCCAGCAGAAGTAACACCTGCCTGAGTGTGTTTGGAAGGGTAATAATATGGGTGTAATAACTTATCGTTTTAATTTGACCATTTCACCTAAACTGTCACCTGGTGTGCTCGAGCGTGATAGTCTTATGTTACAGAATGACCTGCTTAGGATTTTGTAATAAAAGATCTTGTAATAAAAAGAGGCGTTACTTGTGCTGGACCCCGTTTCTGAGAATACTTCGCTAAAAAATAAAGCAGTTGCTTTGCTAGTACTTCCTCCCTGCCGTCCCAGAAACGGGCACTGGAAATAACTCGGGGATGCTGAGAAGCCTCGCAAAGGTGAGGAGCTCTGACGCTGCGGACGGACAAACCCCACCCAGACTTCTGGCGGGTGTTTCCAGCCCCTCTGCTCTCCCGTCAACCGGAGGGTGTGGCTGTGGCCTCCACCAGTGCTGAGTGACACAGCCCAGCCGCCAGGATTGAATCCCAGGCCCACCCGCTGGTTACTAGCAGCAGGACTTCAGCACATTGTTTTTGTTTGTTTGTTTGTTTTTTTAGTGTTTGTTGATTTTAAAGAGAGAGGAAGGGAAAAAAGAGGGAAAAGAGTATCGATTGGTTGCTGCCCGTGTGCACCCCAACTGGGGACTGAACCTGCAACCCAGGCAAGTGCCCTGGCTGGGAATTGAACTGGCAACCCTTTGGTTGATAGGCTGGCGCTCAATCCATTGAGCCACAACCATCAGGGCTGTTTTTATAATAAAAATAGTTTTAGCCCTGGCTTATGTGGCTCAGTGGATTGAGTGCTGGCCTGCAAACCGAAAGGTTGCAGGTTCAATTCCCAGTCAGGGCACATGCCTGGGTTACAGGCCAATGCCTCTCTGCCTTTTTTCTCCCTCCCTTTCCCTGTCTCTAAAAATAAATAAATCTTTGAAAACAGAAAAATAATTTTATTTTTTCCATCACCATTTCTCCCCCTATACCTTCTTCCACCTCCCTGAACCCCTGCACCCCCACCAACCACCGCATCCGTGTTCATGAGTTTCTCTCTCTCTTTTTTTTTTTGCTCAATCTCCCCAGCCCCTGCCCTCCCAGAGCTGCCGGCCTCCTATTTTTAAATTATTTCAAGTATGCTGATTTTGTCTCATAATCAAATCAAAAGCCTCCATGAAATTATGACAACTTAAAACTGTTTTTATATCTCTCATAATTCCTATCGGAGCTTCTGAGCCCAGAGTGTGCAGAACTAAGCGCCCTGATGGATGGGTTGTTGGCAGCGGGAAAAACCTTCCGCTCTGGCATTTAGTAGCTGATAAATGTTTCCACATGTTGAATCATCGTGACCTGATGGTCTGGGCTTGGGGTTTAGCAGAAAAATGACCACATTACTAAAGCCACTTCCCAAATTATGACATTTAATGAGCCAAGGAAATTTAATTATTCTCCAAAGTGTACTTTCTGGTTTCAATTATAACTCAGCGGCAGTTGTTGCCACTGTTACAAATGGAACTGGGCTCAAAACAGTATGATTGTACTCATTTATTCATATTTATGAAGACTCTTCTCTGTGAAGGGTATTGAACCAAGCAAGTCTGATGCAAAGACGTATTTAGAACAGGATCCCTGCCCAGACATGGTCTGCAACCTCTCGGGACAGCCAAGGCGTGGAAATAAACAATTGCACTACGGGGCACTCTGTGACAAATGTATGTGTAATAAAAAATGGTAGAAAGTCCAGAAGAGCCAAAGAGGACCAAGAAATCAGGAAAGCCTCCTGGAAGAAGTGCGGTGTACTCGGGGCTTTGAAGGGTGAATAGGGTTTGGGATTTCAATAGCTGGGGTTGGGTAAAGAGCTATTTGAAGCTTTACGGTGTTAGTGAAAACAGAAATGAAAGAAGTCGAGGTGGAGAGAGAGGCACGGGGGCAGAGTGGGCCTCAGAGCTGGGAGCCGGAGCCAGGAGAGCCTTACATGCTAAGTTGTGAGTTTGGGTTTTCTATATCAGACGAGGGGGAG
Organism: Sturnira hondurensis; assembly: GCF_014824575.4. Lineage (NCBI taxonomy): Eukaryota > Metazoa > Chordata > Mammalia > Chiroptera > Phyllostomidae > Sturnira > Sturnira hondurensis. Next base: position 115,134 of record NW_028082443.1, read on the forward strand.
GTCTTATGAGTTTCCTAGTAAAAGAGTCTTGTGATGCTTATTGTACCGTTTGTGATGAGTTGGCGGTAATGTGCAGACAGGAAAAACTAGACACAACTGATTAGCCCAGGCGTGAGGGGAGAAAGGCGGGAATGAGGGGTAGTGTTGGCCACAAAGAGGGGATGGGTAAGCAAGTGTTGTAAAGGGTTTGTGACCTATTTGGACATGGACGTGTGGTGAGATACCAAAGCCTATGCTTTCATGGTAGGTGTGTGGATTTTGGTGCTGCCTGGGTAAGTACTGGGTAGGTGCTAGAAAGACTATGGAAGGAAGGAAGGAAGGAAGGAAGGAAGGAAGGAAGGAAGGAAAGAAAGAATGAAGAAAGAAAGGAAGAAGGAAAGGAAAGGAAAGGAAAGGAAAGGAAAGGAAAGGAAAGGAAAGGAAGGGAAGGGAAGGCAAGGGAAGGCAAGGGAAGGGAAGGGAAGGGAAGGGGGTAGCACCTGAGCAGAGGCACAAGCCAAGTGTAGCATCTGGTCGTAGGGTCTGCAGGCTTCGATTAGGTCACAAACAGCTGACCCAATGAACAAGTCCTGTTCATTTCCTCTCCCTCAAAACGTCTCCTGCTCTGTCTTGCACCAAGTAGTTTCTTAGTGAATACCAGTGGAATGGTAATTTAAATTAAAAAAATTTTTAAGATAACCTATTGACCTATGGACTGTTACACTGGACTAGAGAAAACACTTGTTGCACAGAGACTTTCTTTTTTTAAGTATTTCATTTATTTATTTATTTATTTATTTATATTTTCATTTTTTTTTGAACTATGAATTTTTAAAATACTTTATTTATTTATCTTTAGAGGGGAAGGGAAAGAGAGAAACATCAATGTATGGTTGCCTCTCGTGAGTCCCCTGCTGGGGACTGGCCTGCAACCCAGGCATGTGCCCTGACTGGGAATTGAACCACGATTGTGTGGTTCGCAGGCCCACGCTCAATCCATTGAGCTACACCAGCCAGGGTGAACTATGGTTTTTTTTTTAAAGATTTTATTTATTTATCTTTAGAGGGGAAGGGAAGGAGAGAGGGAGAGAAATATCAATGTAAGGTTGACTCTCGTGCGTCCCCTGCTGGGAACCGGGAACTGGCCTGCAATCCAGGCATGTGCCCTGACTGGGAATAGAACCGCGATTGTGTGGTTTGCAAGCCCATGCTCAATCCACTGAGCCACACCAGCCAGGGCTATTTATTTTTTAAAGAGAGGGGAAGGGAGGGAGGAAGAAAGGGAGAGAAACATTCGTGTGTGGCTGCTTCTTGCACACCCCCAACTGGGGATTCAGCCTGCAACCCAGGCATGTGGCCTGACTGGGAATTAAACCGGCAACCCTTTGTGTCATAGGCCAGCGCTCAGTCCACTGAGCCACACCAGCCAGGGCAGAATTTTGTACATTTTAATACCTATAAATTCCATGAAAATTTTCTGCCTTTCTTATAAAAGTAATTACTTCAGTAGCTCAGTGGGGTGAGTGCAGGCCTGTGAACCAAAGGATTGAGGTTCGATTCCTAGTCAGGGCACATGCCTGGGTTGCAGGCCAGTTCCCAGCAGGGGACACGTGAGAGGCAACCACACATTGATATTTCTCTCTCTCTCTCCTTCCCTTCCCCTCTAAAGACATAAATAAAATATTTAAAAAATAATTACTTCAATTAGGTAATGTACTTAAGAACTTCAAAAATCAGACACGGTGCAAAACCTTCCTCCCCCTGCCCAGCCCCCACCCTCACTCCTCTCTCACACACACACAGACAGACACACAGACAACTGCTACTATGAGTATCTTGTGGCCCCTGGACTTTGTGTACATACACGTGAGTACAGAAGTGTATTTTTATCCTCCTTCTTATACAAAGAATCCGTCCTGCGCTTTGCTGTTTAAAATTCCCTAATGTGTCTCAGAGGTCTGTCCGTATGGGCCCACAGGGAGCTTTCCATTCTTTCACTGGTGCTGAGCCTTCTTTGAAGGGAGGGTGGGGGTGCATCCAAAAACTGGCCCATTGATGGCCAATCAGGATTCCCGTCTTCTGTTGTTAAAACGGCTTCAATAAATAACCTGGGAAACCAGGAACACGTGTCCTCTTACGCATATGAGAGTGCAGCTGTAGAAGAAATCCCTACGAGAAAAATGGCCAGATCAAAGGGTAAATTAACTTGGAAGTTTTATAGATGTGGCGAAGTTGTCTTCCCCAGGGGTTGTTCCACTTAACTGTGCCAGCAGCAGTCGGTAAGAAGAACATTCACTTCTTTTTTCTTTCATTTGTCACATAAATNACGGCTTCAATAAATAACCTGGGAAACCAGGAACACGTGTCCTCTTATGCATATGAGAGTGCAGCTGTAGAAGAAATCCCTATGACAAAAATGGCCAGATCAAAGGGTAAATTAACTTGGAAGTTTTATAGATGTGGCGAAGTTGTCTTCCCCAGGGGTTGTTCCACTTAACTGTGCCAGCAGCAGTCGGTAAGAAGAACATTCACTTCTTTTTTCTTTCATTTGTCACATAAATATGTATGGAGGCTCTACAGCCTCTTAGGCACCACAAGAGACACTAGGGATAGAAATCAAGTAATACGTGTTTTCTGCCCCAAAGAGCTCACAGTCTGGTGCCGTGGTTGTCAGCTGGGGCGATTTTACCCCCCGGGGACATCTGGCAATGTCTGAAGACACAGCAGACACGTATCTGGTCCGAAGTGTCAACAGTGCCAAAGCTGAGACCAGTGTCTGGTGGGAGGGACCAAGACTCAACAGGAAGAGCCAGGAGGCTGCGGTGGTGATCCAGGTCTGATATGACAAGCGCATCCACCAGGGTGGGGATGGGAGACAGGGGACAGGGAGGAGGTGGGGTGGGGGGTGGGGAGCTCAGGAGGAGGTTTCCATTCGATTGGGGTGGGGGGGAGGTTCGGATATGTCAGCAGTAGGGTGGGCAGGGAAGGCATTCTCCAAAGCAGAGAAGGCGGGAGAAGAGCAGACTGGGTGAGGGGTTAGAAATGTCGATGGATGTGCTGAGCCTGAGTCCCCAGGCAGGTGACTACAGAGACCCGTGTGCAGTTCAGCAGGAAACCCAGGGGGCACGCCCACTGCAGGGGTCTGGCAAGCAGCTGCGCTTCCGACCCCTGGGACGGAGCCCTGGGGTTGGTGGTGGAGGGGCCTCCGTGGAACTTCTCGTAAGGAGTGGATGGCTCATCCTGCTCTCTCTCTTTTTAAAAAAGATGTTATTGTATTTATTTTTACAGAGAGGGGAAGGAAGGGAGAAAGCGAGGGAGAGAAATACCACTGGAAGAAACACGGATCAGTCACCTCTTGCCCATGACCTGACTGGGTGCCGGAAGTTTGAGCAGGAAACACCCCAAGGGGTGCATACTGGTCCCTTTTTGGGGGAACCTGACACGAAATTTCAAACTGTGTTAGAAGCCCAGAGACAAGATAAGGTTTTCTGATGTTTGGGTGGCTTTTGCCTTCCCTGGACCTCCTGGCTAATCCCTTTAAGTCTCCCCGCAGCATTCTTGAGTCCTACTAACCTGACAAACAAGATGAGATCACCACAGGGAAGGTTCAAGAGCACACCTGGCTCCCATGCTCAGGAGCAAGGTGTTTGCAACGCCACCGCCCCAGTGAGTGACACAGCCAGGGGGTGACTGCAAGGAGGGAACAGGGGCAACTGTGGGGTAGCGAACAGGATGACAGGCAGCACGAGTGTCTGCAGAAGCTCAGGTTGAAGCTGCGTCACAGGAGCGGCAGGCACACCTGCTCGGCAGGTAGGACACAGGCCGGACAGAGGGCACCTTCGGCGGGCACGGTGGGGCTTCTCCACAGGTGACAAGGCCTGGCCGCAAAAAGCTATCGCTTTCCATTCAGGCTTCTCTAGGGCTGAATCGGGACACCGAGGCTGCAAGTGTTGGCTTGTCCCTACGCTTGAGGGGGTGGCCAAGCCACACAGGCCGCTCGGACATCAGGACTCGCAACGACAGGGCACAGTGGACTCTGGGATATGAGGGGCGGTCTGAGAGAACCAGGAGATCTACAGGGACACACACAGGTAATCCTTAATTTATTTTTTAAAAGATTTTATTTGTTTATCTTTAGAGGGGAAGGGAAGGAGAGAAATATCAATGTGCTGGGACCTGGCCTGCAACCCAGGCATGTGCCCTGACTGGGAATTGAACCGCGATCCTTTGGTTCGCAGGCCTGTACTCAATCCACTGAGCTACACCAGCCAGGGGTAATCCTTAATTCATTTAAAAAATTCAAGCCCTGGCTGGAGTAGCTCAGTGGATTGAGCACGAGCCTGCGAACCAGAGGATCGCGGTTCGATTCCCAGTCAGGGTACATGCCTGGGTTGCAGGCGGGTTCCCTGCAGGCCAACTCCCAGCAGGGGATGCATGAAAGGCAACCATACATTGATGTTTCTCTCCCTCTCTTCTTCCCCTCTAAAAAAGATAAATAAATAAATAATCTAAAAAAAATCAAAATGTACAGGCAACTGAAGTTTGGGGTGATTTTAAAATATTTTATTATAAAAATAATTTATGTTTGCCCTAGCTTGTGCGGCTTCTGTTTTAACATTAAGGGGGGAAAGATACAAGATTATATATTTTTATTAAAATAATCTTTGTTGAAATGGCTGAAAGGAAGTAAATCAACATGTTAATAGGAGTTATTTCTGATGGGGATATGGATAATTTTGTCTTATATTTTGTTTAGTTTATTGGTAAATTCTCTACAATTAGTAGGTATTTCTTCTTTTTCTATAAAAATTTAAGTTTATTATCTTTTTCTAATAAAGTAACACATGTCCTGGCTGGGTAGGTCGTCCTGACACGCCAAGGTTGCGGGTTCGACCTCCAGTCAGGGCACATACAAAAAGCAACCAACGATGCGTCAAGGAGTGAAACAACAAAGCCATGTTTCTCTCTCTCCCTCAGTCTCTCTGAAATCAATAGATTACCAAACAAAACAAAACAAGACCCATCTTCATCATGAACCGCCCCCCCCAAAACACCCCGGTTTGCTCTGAAAGGAGCCGGACAGACTAGACTACTCCTTACACACCGTCGCAGCTTTCAGGTCGTCAGGTAGTGTACTCCTGCGCTGCACGACAAGGACAATCATATCGGCTGCACGAGAAGCTCCCTGAGGCCAGAGGCTGGATTTTCTACCTGAACACACACTTCCAGTGTTAAATGAACAAACTGGAGAGACAGCTCCGCCCCCGCTGAGGAGTTGGGGGCCAGGTGTGTGCGTCCTCAGGCACCTTGTCAACCAGGATAATGCAACCTTTAAATGGAGCCGGGACAGTGTGAGGCCAGAGAAATGACGAAGGGAGCTAAAATAATTTAAAAGAAATTAAGGATTGTAGTCCCTTTGAAAAAAGATCAAGGGAGAGTCCTTTTTAGCTGCCTTTAGAGTCTGTAGACACAAATGCAAGAAGAAAAATCCTACTCTTACTAAGAAATGGTATAAATGAGAACAAAAAAAAACCCCAGACCTTTATGGCCTTATAAAATACTCGTGTTCCACTCTTATAAAAAAGGAAAAATAGCCCTGGCTGGTGTAGCTCAGTGGATTGAGCGTGGGCTGGCGAACCATGCGATCGCGGTTTGATTCCCAGTCGGGGCACATGCCTGGGTTGCAGGCCAGTTCCCGGTTCCCATCAGGGGATGCACGAGAGGCACCCATACATTGGTGTTTCTCTCCCTCTCTCCTTCCTTTCCCCTCTAAAGATAAATAAAAAAAATCTTTTAAAAAATAAAATAAATAAAAAAGGAAAAATAGTCTTGGCTCTCCTCGGCCTTCTCTCTAATGAACAGCTTCTGGATGGCACTGAGAGTCCAGGTGCTGCAAGGCTCTTTGATCTGTTGTCAAGAACAAGGGGAGACGAGGCCACCAGGCCAGGGCTGGACAGGCCGGGAATCGGGAGAGGAATTTTGGGACAGTGCAGCCAACACACTGAGTCAGCAACCCAGAGGCAGCGTGGAGCTGGTTCTTAGACGCAGTTTCTAGAACAGAATGAGGAAGAGATCTCTAGTGTGTGATAAACTCTGGTGAGGTTCTGAGTCCTGCACCCAACAGGACGCCCAGGGCAGAGCAGGCTCAGCTGCTTTTTACCCTCCCCCCGGAGTGCTGAGTTAGCTGACGAGTGCAATCCTCTCCTTTAGGCCGCCCTGGCGTGAGGAGGCACCCCAGCTCCGGTCCCCACTGGGACAAGCTGGGACAGACAGAAGCCAGGCTGCCGAGAGCCACAGTCTCTCTGTCCAGGGCCCAGCTTCTCAAGACACCAGAAGCTGCTCCCAACTGGGGTCAGCAGGGTGGCAAGCCTGACCCCTCGGTTTTGCAGCAATAACCCATGACCGGTCTTCAGGTCAGAAACCCAGAGAGCTGCTGCCCCCGCAGGGGCTCAGGCACCCTGTGGCCACTAGTAAAGTCCTGCTGTGCAAGGCCGGGTGGCGGGCTGGCCCGCCACACCCACCGCCATTCACAGCGATGAGAATCCCCGACCGGAGGCGGGGCCCTGAGCACAGGTGTGAAGGCAGAAAGGAGAACCACGGTGCTTCTCCCACGGGGTCCTTAGGAAGGGCGATTAGCCGGAGAAGTGCGCAGAGAGACCTCTGGGAAGGCAGGTATGCTTCCACCAAGCACCACAGAATTGCCATTCGCAGGGAATGGCAATTCCCTCCTTCTCCATTCGCAGGGAATCCTTATGGTGACTTTGGCTCCTCATCCCAACACACTTTTAAAAAGAATTTAAACTTCCCTGGCCAGCTGGTTCATTTGGTTGGAACGTCATCCCGTGCACCAAAAGGTTGCAGGTTTGATTCTGGTCAGAGCACGTACCTAGGTTGTGGGTTCAATCCCCCATCAGGGTGGGTACAGGAAGCAGCCAATCGATGTGTCTCTTTCTCTTACTCTCAAATCAGTAAATGCACCCTCAGGTGAGGATTAAAAAAATAGATATAAATATAAATAAAACAATTTAAGCTTTCTGCCACTGTCTCTCTCAAAAAACGATGTCCACCTTTTCCTTCAGCCCGTCCACGCTTTTGGATTCTCCCAGGCGTCACTTCGGAACGTTCTCCCTTGCAGAATATGCAAAATGGGGGAGCTTCCCATGACACATACAGGTGGTAGAATGGGAAGGAAGGAGAGCTGCAGCAGAAGCTGGGGGAGACACAGAGATAAGCAGTGGGGTGGGCACCGGTGTCACAAGAAGGGGCCATTTTACCCCAGCTGGGTGACCCCGCCTGTTTTGGTTTTGGAGCGTCATCCTGTCCACCAAAAGGCTGCGGGTTCGATCCACGGTGGGGCACATAAGGGAGGCAACCAACTGCTGTTTCTCTTTCTCTCAAATCAGTGTACATATCCTCAAGTGAGGGTTAAAAATATTAATAATAATAATAAAAAGGGGAGTCAAAGGTAACACTAAAGTAAAATACGGAAAACATGGAGAAAAAAGATCACAGCACTTTTGACAATCTAAAATACAACTGTTTGAAGTTGTTTCTCCTTTTTTACCCTCGATGCCATAGACGGTCTCCACCTCATTTTTGTGCTCAGGCAGAGAAATCCACAACATGACCGTGCCCAGGAAAGGAGACAGAAGTGGCAGAAAAGTGAATCTTTGGAATCAGCTGTGTTTCCTTTTTAACGAAGCTGGCCAGCCGCACTTTGGCATGTCTCAGTCGTGAACAGTGAGTAATACGTAGTAAAGTAGAAGGGCAGAGTGTAAAAAGGGTCCGAATCTGGTTCTTTTCACAAAAGTACCAGCTTCGTTCATCGATCTGTACTCAGCACCTAGCGCAATGCCTATTTTTTCCAACTAAAAGTAATTTAAACCAACTAAAAGTAATTTTCTACATATTTTCCTGATTGAGGAAATCTAAGATACATTTTCTGCCATTAAAACTTCAGCTGTGATTGATTTTTTAAAAAGTAATGTTATTCTGAATATCTTATGGTTTATGCCATTGCTCAATTACATCAGCATTATATAATTATATAATCAAATTAATCATTTCATTGCTGCTTATTAGGGCACTCCTTCTCCAAAAGTCTAATCTGGTTGAGAAAAAAAGGCAGCCCCAATTACGGTAGAAGATTTAAGTAGCACTTCCAAGTGAATAACAGAAGGAGGACCCAAGGCAGCGCTTGATAAGGGAATCACACAAACTGCAATTCCTCAGGTCAGAACACCTGGAGAGACACCTCCGGGGTAGGGTGCTCCAGGAAAGCTACCTGAGGGCAGTGCGTTTCCAGAAGGTCCTGGACTGAGAGGCTGAGCTCTAAGTCTTTCCAGGCAGTTCAAGGGTGTGATCCGAGGCAGGAGGCAAAGAGCTGTGGGGATGGGGTACCATCCCCATCACTGGCAGGTACCAAGCAGGCATTGGCCAGGTGGGGTGTGGTGAGGACTGGGAAGGAGGCTCAAAAGGCAGGTTGAAGCCAAAGGGTGGCAGGTCTTGAGCAAAGAACCTACGGGAGTTGGGACTCTCGCTGGTGTTCAGGGAGAGTCCCTGAGCTGTGAGCCAGCGAGTGGCGAGACGATGTAAAGTTGAAGAGCATTAATCTGGCTCTATTTTTAAGGCAAAACACATAGAACACAGGGTCCATTTATTATATATTTTTAACTATACTTTTAACATAATTAATTTATTAATTATGCTATTACAGTTGTTTCATTTTCCACCCTTTATTCTTCTCCACCCTGCATCCCCCCTCCCACGCATCTTCCCCCTCATTAGTTCATGTCCGTGGGTCGTACATATAAATTCCTTGGATTCTCCATCTCCTGTACTATTCTTGACTTCCCCCTGTCTATTTTGTTCCTTCCATTTATGCTTCTTATTCCCTGTACCTTTTCCCCATTCTCCCCCTCCTCCTCCCTGCTAGTAACCCCCCATGTGATCTCCATTTCTGTGATTCTGTTCCTGTTCTAGTTGTTGGCTTAGTTTGTGTTTGTGTTTTAGGTGTGGTTGTTGATAGTTCTGAGTTTGTTGTCATTTTACTGTTAATAATTTTTCACCTTCTTTTCCTTAGATAAGTCCCTTTAACATTTCATATAATACGGGCTTGGTGATGATGAACTCCTTTAATATGACTTTATCTGGGAAGCACTTTATCTGCCCTTCCATTCTAAATGATAGCTTTGCTGAGTAGAGTAATTTGGAATGTAGGTTCTTGCCTTTCATGACTTTAAATACTTCCTTCCAGCCCCTTCTTGCCTGTAAGGTTTCTTTTGAGAAATCAGCTGACAGTCTGATGGGAACTCCTTTGTAGGTAAGTGTCTCCTTTTCTCTTGCTGCTTTTAAGATTCTCTTCTTATCTTTAATCTTGGGTAATGTAATTATGATGTGCCTTGGTGTGTGCTTCCTTGGGTCCAACTTCTTTTGGACTCTCTGAACTTCCTGGAAGTCCCATAGGTTCCTAAGCCTCTCCTCATATTTTTGAATTCTTGTTACTTCATTCTGTTCTGCTTGAATGTTTATCTCTCCATTTTACTACAAACTGTTGATCTGAGTTTGGTTTCCTTCCTGTCACTGTTGGTTCCCTGTGCATTTTCCTTTATTTCACTTTTCATAGCCTTCACTTCTTCCTCTATTTAAAAAAATATGTATTTATTTATCTTTAGGGGGGAAGGGGAAGAGAGAAGGAGAGAAAATATCAATGTCTGGCTGCCTCTTGTGCATCCCCTGTTGGAAACTGGCCTGCAACCCAGGCATGTACCCTGACTGGGAATCGAACCGCGACCCTTTGGTTTGCAGGCCTGTGCTCAATCCACTGAGCTATACCAGCCAGATCTTCCTCTATTTTGTGACCATACTCAACCGTTTCTGTGAGCATCCTGATTACTAGTGTTTTGAACTCTGCATCTGATAGATCATATATCTCTTCATCACTTAGTTGTATTTTTTTCTGGAGCTTTAATCTCTTCTTTCATTTGGGCCATTTTTTTGTCTCAGTGCACCTGTTACGTACTAAGGGGCAGAGCCTTAGGTATACACGGGTGGGGGGCAACCAACCTCGCTGTTTTGTGAGGCTGTATGTGGGGGAGGGTCCAAGACAGAACAACGCCACTTTCTCCGCTCTCTGCTGGATTTCAGTCGCTTCCCCTGCTACCCACAAGCAAACTGGGCCCTTCTGGTGCTGATTCCCGGGTGAGTGGGCTTGTGTACGCTCTGGGACCCTGTGGGTCTCTCGACTAGACTCCCCCGTGAGGCTGGGAGTTTCTCCTGCTGCCACAACCCCCACAGGTGTTTTCAGTCAGAGGTTTGAGGCTTTATTTCCCCGCCGGAGCCCTGGGTTGAGGGTCTGTCTCGCCCCCTAGTTGTTCCTCCAGGTTTATCAGCACATGAATGTGGGGACCCCTGCTCTGCGAGCCAGTGCCTCACCACAGGGGCCGTGTAGTTCAAGCCCTTCCTCTCACCAAACAGGTGGAGGGAGGAAGAGCCTTTTTGAGAGTCTCCTCATTGGACCCAAGTCTCCTGACTGCTGATCCAACTCACTTTCTGCAACTTCCAGAATTTTAGATTAGCCTGCCCAAGTTCTCTTTCACATGTCATGGAATGTGGCCCTCTCATTAGGAAGGAGGGGCGTGCCAGAGTGTGTCAGGAATGTGTGAGGTACTCACATCCCAGCTCTCCATGGGCAACTGAAGCTAGAGGAAGCAGTGCTCCCAGAGTCCTCTGCTCCCGCTCCAGGCCGATTCTGGGTTGGAAACGAAGGTCGAAGGTCAGGCTGGAGGCGAGCAGAGGGGAGGGGCCTCGGAAGCAGGCAGAAGAGCAGCAGTGTGCGTGAGAGCGCAGGAGGAGGGACGAGGTTTGTACTGCCCTCCCAGGTGCAGTGCTTGCGGAAGAAGCTGCACTTCTCCGTGCCTTGCGCCTTCCAAGGTTCAGTAAATCAGGTCGTGAATGTTTGCAGCGGATCGATCGTTCGGAACTTGCTCTATATTCGTCCTTTTCAGAGAGACAGTGTTATGAGACGTGGTTACCGGGATTAAGGGCGGCTCGTGCCGGTGGGGGCTGTGTCTGGGGCAGAGACCCTCCTGACCTGGCCCACAGGCTGCACCTCTTTGTCAAGGGGCTTCTCCAGCTCCTGTGACTGACCAGCGGCTGGACTTTCACTGCCACCTGGACAGTCAGAGAAAGCCAGGGAGAGCTGCAGGCACAATCTGACTGCTTGAGGGTCACACAGTGGCCCTGGGTCTCTACCCCTGTGTGGAGGAGCCACTCCATGACTTAATGCCCCGCGATGAGGTGTCTTGGTCAACAGGGTTCCACAAAATGCCCAAGGACTGGCCAGGCGGCTAAAACACAGCGTTGTCAAGGAACCAGCAGAAGGGAGGGCAATGCTGGGTTCAGTTTACTGCCCCCCAGCTGGTCCCCCAGCAAGTCCCAGGCCAGAAGATGGCCCTGTGGCCTCCAAGCAGCACAGGTTCTACCTTCCAGCTGCCTCATTTCCTCCAGGACACCCTATAAACCTTGGGACATCAAAACAGTCCTGTGGTTTGTGTTTGAAGCACTTAAAAGTCTTACTCCTTTATGTGGGGGTCCAGAGAAGCCTATGTACGGCAGGACTCCAAGGGTTTATGGCAGTCTGGCTTCCTTCCAAGAATGGGCAGAGGCCTCTACTTTTGATTTTGTTACAGCTCCACCCTCAAGGCCCGCCTCTGCCCGAGAGCCTAGTTACCAGGGAGCAGCATCCTGTTGCACTCTTCACGTTCCCATTTCCACTGAGGGTCTGGGGAGCTAAGGCAACGTCAAGGTGAATGGCCCGCCTACCTGTGTCTGGGATTTCACGGGCCTGAGTACAGTAGCCATGTAGCCAGAACCATTTAATTCAATAAATGCTCAGTTAAAAGAAAAAAAAATAGTGCCTAGTTTCTCATATTATTCTCCAGAAACCTATAAATCCTGTCACTGCTGAAATTGCTGCATATTTTGCAAAGAAATATACAGCTGACCTTTGAACAGCCCTTGGGAGTTAGGGGGGTTGACTCCCTGCAGAGTCAAATCCAAGTGGAACTTCCGACTTCCCACCAATTTAACTGCTGATGGCCTCCTATTGACTGGGAGCCTTGCCTATGACAAAACAGTTGATTGACACATTTTGTATGTTATATGTATTAATACCGTATTCTTATAATAAAGTAAGCTAGAGAAAAGACAATGTTATTAGGCAAATCATAAGGAAAAGAAAATGCACTTTTAGTACTGTATTTATTTATTGAAAAAAATCTGTATAAGTAGACCTGTGCTGTTCAAACCTGTCTTGTTCCATGGTCAAGTGTATAAATATTTTTGGAACACTAATTAATAAGCAAAACTGACTAGCCAAACTAATGATTGTGTGTACTTAGATTTTTATTTTAAAATTTTATTCATTTTTTAGAGAGAGTAAGGGAGGGGCAGAGAGAGAAACATTGATTTGTTGTTCCACTTATTGATGCATTCATTGGTTGTTTCTCATGTGTGCCCTGGTTGGGGATTGAACCCACAACCTTTACATATTGATGCAAATCCCTAACCAACAGAGCTGCCCGGCCAGGGACTTGTTTTTAATTTAAAAAACATTTTATTATATAAGTCCTGGCTGGCGTAGCTCAGTGGATTGAGCGTGGGACTGCGAACCACACGATCGTGGTTCGATTCCCAGTCAGGGCACATGCCTGGGTTGCAGGCCAGTTCCCAGCAGGGGACGCACGAGAGGCAACCGTACATTGATACTTCTCTCTTTCTCTCCTTCCCTTCCCCTCTAAAGATAAATAAATAAAATCTTTAAAAATATTATATAAAGTTATATCCCAAACTGTGCTTTATTCATTATTTCCTGTATAGTGCCACATACTTTAACCTGAGGACCTTTGTAAAAGCAGTGACTTTCAGAAATCCTGGGAAAAACTCCACCAGCAATAAGCTATTTAAGTTCTGCGTGCAGCAGCTGTCTGAGGGTAGTCAGCAGTAGGCAAACAGCAGACACCGAAATAAGAGATGGGAGCTTATCACACAGAGGGCTACGTGCTTTATTCACTGATATATGAAAAGTTCATCTCCACTTTATTTATTTTTTGCTCTGACACACTTCATTTGTTTTTTGTTTGTTTGTTTGCTTAAGATTTTACTCATTTATCTTTAGAGAGGAAGGGAAGGAGAGAGGGAGAGAAATATCAATGTGTGGTTGCCTCTCGTGTGTCCCCTGCTGGGAACTGGCCTGCAACCCAAGCATGTGCCCTGACTGGGAATCGAACCGTGATCCTCTGGTTTGCAAGCTGGGGCTCAGTACACTGAGCCACACCAGCCAGGGCTGTTTTGCTCCTGATGCATTCTATGTGAACAACATTCTCAAGACTTCTAGTTTCCCATCTACTTTAACCTTCTCCCTAGAAATGATTTAAAGTTTCGAGAATCAAAAATTCTGTCTTCCACGGGACGAGCATCCAGGCTATCCTCTCCGCTCCTTCACCATCTCGAAGGGGGTCCAAGTGACCAGAGAGCGTAGTGCTTTTTCAAATGGAAACCATTTATTTAGAAGAGGCTATGGAGCTGAAGGGTGTAAATATGAAAGAGAATTGCTTCGCGGTATGTTTTTTTCCAGCATTCGGAATCTTTTTAACGAGAAGGCAGGATCTGGGGTCAGTTTTTGTCACCACGCCTGGCCCACACCTCTGGCACACTGGAACTCCCAGCCCGTGGAGAGCACACCAGTTTTGGGTCCCTGGAACATGCCCAGATGCCTGTACACATCTCTGTCCTCAAGGACCTCAGAGCAGGACGGTGCCACTGCCCTTGAGGGAGCCCAGGGCCAGCTGGCCCATAGCCGCCAGGAGTCTGCTTCCGAGGCTGCTCCCATACACGACACACGCCTTGAGGCTGGGCACCTCCTTCGCATGCATGTCATGGGTTATCATCTCTACAACCACAGCAGGTTTGCCCTCCCAGCCAGGGAGCTTCATCTTGCTTCATCTTGTGGGTCGTCAGGGGAAAGGGACGGGGGTGGCCGGTGAGTGACTCATGAATGACCACTTGGTTGAAGGTGGAGTTGGTTCCCACGCCAGAAACCTCTACAGCCTGACCAACAGCCTTAGGTGGACGTTCTGGCTGTTGGGCTCCAGGTGCCCAGGCTTCTAGTCCTTGTGGAGGTGGGTGTCCTCTCCTCTGATGGCGCCTCCTGCTCCTCCAAATCCAGAAAGAGCCGCTTGGTACTTTCAAGGGCAGCTGAGGTTAACGGCAGTGGGGAGAGGCAGGGAAGTGGGTAGGAGCTGTGTATGTTTTTTGGGGAGATGACACATGAAATCGTAGAGGGTGAAGGAACTGGCCAGGCTGGAAAACCCCAGGGGTGAGAAAACCACTTGGAAGCAACAGGAGAAAGGAAGTGGGGTGGGGCGAGTGTTGGACAAGAAAGTACAGGGGTCAGTAATCTGGATTCCAGGAGATTAGGTTGGAAGCACATCCAGAAAATAGAGCTGGGGCAGTTAAATCCCTCGGGGCTTGGGAGGGGGGGAGGGGAAGGCTGGGCAAATGTTCAAGGCAGGGTCAAAGGTCCAGGGAATCAATTCCAATGGAGGCTCCCATTAGAACCCGAACTCTAGGAACACGTGGCCACTCTTTCCCCGCACCCAAGACATCCAAGGCTCATTGACTCTTCATACCTGGCCTGGGTCCAGGCTGTGGGCAGAAGCTGGGGTGAGTGGAGAGCCCAGTGGGGTAAGCAACCAAGCAAGAACCGCAGACATTGAGCCAGAGGTGGAGGTGGACAGGAAGAAATAGGTCTCAAATTCATGTGCCTGCCACTGAGAAGGGATCCTCAGAAGAAAGAGGCCCAGGAGGCAAATCACCAGGAAGAGACAGGGAGAGACCCAGGCCACCACCACCAGGGGGCACTTCCAGTTCCAACACAGCTTTGTTGGTTCCCAGCAGGGATTTTGAACAAGTGTGCAGGGGCCCACCTGTGGGCTGCAACACTTTTTAAAGCACGCAGTACCTGACTCTTTAGTCAGGGGCACTGACCTGTTTTCCCTTTTCGTCAAACAAAAGAATTACACCAGCCACAGGGCAGAAGCCATCTGATGTGCATGCCCTGTCTTGAGCCATAAATATGTGGGTCGTGTAATAGAGTTGCATCTTATTGGTCATCTCGTGTGATAACTTTGTGTTTGGTCAGTTCTTGGTACCAGAAATGCTTGTATGCAAGTATAAGCACCTGATTTTTTAAGAGTCATTTTGGAGCAAAAAAGGGTACGTAATTACTATTATTATTTTTTGGTAAAACAATGAAAATTATATCTATTTTTGTCGGGTTAGCAAAAAAGATGTTTTTTGGTGTGCTGCAGCATGTTAGTCATTAGTTTATGTGGCCCGCGAGATGAAGGAGGCTGAAAATCACCGATGGGCAGGATTGGGCTGTGGTGGGGAGGAAGCCCAAAGGCAGGAGAGCAGCTTTCAAGTGCAGGTGTCAGCGTGGGTTGTAACTCGCGTCCAAACGTAGTGGTGACCAAGACGTCTTAGTTTTCTGCTTTCTGGTATCGTTGACATTCTAGGCACTCTCAGGAAGCTGGCCAGTAAGGACAATTAAGTGGCCCAGTGCAACAATGATAAAAGATAAAAGCAGGAAGGAGAAGACAGAGGGAGAACCTGGGAAACGAAGGTGGGGAAAAGAACGGTCAGGATGTAATGGATTAGAAACGAATATGAAGGAAGCGGTAACCCTTGAACAAGAAAGTGTGGAAAGCCGAACTGACCTGTGGGGAAATGAAGGACAAGGGAAAAAAGTCTAGAAAACATCTAATTTAGGTTATGGGATGAATTCCACAGGGGCTGGTCACCCTTACACCTGGTCTATTAACAGGGTAGCTGTGCTT
This sequence comes from Sturnira hondurensis, assembly GCF_014824575.4. Classification (NCBI taxonomy): domain Eukaryota; kingdom Metazoa; phylum Chordata; class Mammalia; order Chiroptera; family Phyllostomidae; genus Sturnira; species Sturnira hondurensis. Next base: position 131,012 of record NW_028082443.1, read on the forward strand.
TATAAACACACCAAAAGGTAGCCTTTGCTCTTTAGATGTATGTTTTTGTTAAAGATGAAAGTAAATAGTACAATTTGAAGTTGCATTTTAAATCATTAGTTCCAGGCAATGAACAAAATTGTAGAACCTTTGGGCTGTTTCTCTGGGGAAGGGCAGAGCGTCTTAAAAGATAAAAGAATTTTGAGATTAGTTGATTCATAAAAGATACACTTAAATATACATTTTCTTTAATAAGTTGGATTTTTGAAAATTGCTGCCTTATAAAAACAAAACAGGTTATTGAAACTACCAGAATAACGATATGCAGAGGTGGGAGGCAAGTACCCCCCCAGCCCGTTTCAAATCTATCACATAACGTCCATCCTTCTTATAGTTCTCTGCAGACTTCACACTGGCTAAAGGCAGAAGAGGACCTTTGGTTTCCCCGCCACGCACTTTGTGGCTGTCGGGCAGTGAGCATTCGCTTAACTTTGGGGCAGCATCAGGGCCAGCGCTTCCCGCCTGAGAGGTGGAATCCAGAACCCACTCAGACCCCTTGAGACTTTAGAATGCACTTGCTAAATATTGGACTTGTTTTTTCCATAAAGTAAAAGACACATTTTTCATTTCTACCAATAACTTTATTGATTTGGATATTTTGAAGATGCCGGCTGCCTCCTGCTTGTTAGAACCTTGATTGTTCTCAATTAATGTCTCGAGTTGATTGCTATCAACTTCAACTGGTCTACCTGACCAAGTTGCATTGTTTCGTGAGAACTCACCAGCAAACCACTTTGACACATTTGATCAGTCACCCTCTCCACACACTGCACAAATCTTTATTTTTTATTTTTTTGCATTTGAGTTGCGTTTTTACCTTTCTTGAAATAATAAAGCACAATAAGCGGAAAATGTTGCATATTTTCTTCCACCTTCAATAGTAAAATAGCTTTACAAAAATTCTCTAATTTTGATAAGCTTTTTAAAAAATGGACGCTGCTATGACAGCTGTCACAATACAACCTAACAAAATTGTTTTTAATTAAGTTAAAGACAATTAAGCGCTCCTAGAGTCATCTTACAGAAAACAAACTTTTTGGTCAATGTGAGATGTAACTGCAGTGACCACTACAAATAACCTGGGCATTCAATTAGTTTTTTTTAAAAATATTTTATTTACTTATCTTTTAGAGGGGAAGGGAAGGAGTGAGGAAGAGAAACATCAATGTATGGTTGCTTCTCATGCATCCCCTGCTGGGAACTGGCCCCTGCAGGGAACTGGCCTGCAACCCAGGCATGGGCATGTGCCCTGACTGGGAATCGAACCGGGAACGTCTGGTTCGCAGGCCCGCGCTCAATCCACTGAGCTACACCAGCCAGGCCCCTCAATTAGTTTTTTGGAGGTGATTCTTTTCTCTTCAGGCTTTAGCAGAATTCTAACACAGTGTAGAATGCAACATTTCTAAAGTTGACCCCTCAACACCCACCCTTCTGCTCGAGTATTCTCTCAGCCTAAGGCCGCATGTCCCCACCCCCACCAGAATCCACTCCTCTGACTAGCTCCCTTTTCCCATCCCCCAACTTTCTCACTACACAGCGCGCACCCTTCCAGGCAGCCAGTCTGCAGCCAGGGTATCTCCGGGCTCCAAGCTTGACTTCTTTAGGGCGGTCACACGAGCCCATTCCCCGGGAGAGAGGGGGCGGTGGTGGGAGGGATCGCTCCCTCGCACGTTGGCTGATTGGTGCCTCCCCTACCCCACCCTTTCCGCTGCGCTCCAGCCTCCATTCCCACTGGGTTCCAGCTCTACCGGCCCCGCCACCTTCTTCCCTCAGAGAAAAAGAGCCACTTGAGAGCTCCTTGCTGCTTCTCGGATGGAATAAAAAGTGTTCAGGAACACTTAATTTCTCGAGGCCTTAGATTTGCGCAGTGCTCCGTCCGCAGGTTCTCCCGTGCTACCCTCCGCACCAATAATAACCGAACTCCCACACGTGCGTCTTTCTGCATGTGGCCCCAACGGAAAGCATCACGCCGTGGAACCTTTAAAAGGATGCGACCACTAAGACCAAGTGGGGGGTGGGCGGGAGAACGTCATTGTCCTCACTCCTGAAAGTCATTCAACTCCTCAATCCAGAACACCTGGGAAGCGGAATGATTCTCCGAGCTGCCCCTGGGGTGCCCCTCGTCCGGGTCCACTCACACTGCGCTCTTGGGGTGCTCAGTTCACTCTCCCCTCCCCCTCTCTTCCCGTGCAGCTGTCCCATCCGCGGTGGGGGCGGGGTTGTTGTTGTGGCGGGGAGGCCCCGCCCCCTCCTCGTGGCGGCCCCGCCCCCGGGCCTCGCTCGGGCCCCGCCCCGCCCCCAGCCCCATCTGTGTGCGCCGGCCGCGCGGTGATTGCATAGGACCGGCTGGGGGCGGCCGCCGCGGGATGGGGCGCGGGCGCGGAGCCCGCGGGCAGCCGGAGCCTTAGCCGCCTCAGTGACTCGGGCGAGCCGTCGCCCCCCGCGCCCGCCCTCAGCTCATGCTTACGCCGAGCGGCGGCGGCAGCGGGAGGAGCCGCCGCCCGCGCCCCTGCCCCCGCCCGCGGAGCTGAGGCGGGAGTCCGGCAGGCAGCGTGGGGCCGCGAGGTGCGCGTCGAGCTCGGGGCCGGCGCTCCGGCCGCCAGCGCCGGGGCCGGGAGATGTGCCCGGAGGAGGGCGGCGCGGCCGGGCTGGGCGAGCTCCGCTCCTGGTGGGAAGTCCCGGCCATCGCGCACTTCTGCTCGCTCTTTCGCACAGCGTTCCGCCTGCCCGACTTCGAGATCGAGGTGAGCGGCAGCGCGCGGCGCCCGATTCCGCGCGGAGGGCTCAGTGCGGACCGCCGGGGGCAGGAGTCGGGCTCGGGACAGGGGCGGGCGACCGCCCGCCGCGCGCACCGCGCCTGCTCTAGCGAGGCGGAGCGGGTGGCGGGCGGCCGAGCGCGCTTTTGTGGGAGTGGGACCGCCGCACTCTTCGGCCTCCGGGAGCTCCCTCTCGGGACGGCGGGAGCAGCGCGGCAGCTGCCCGCGGGACCGGACACCGGGCGGGGCTGGGCGAGGCGCGTCCCCACCTCGGCGGGCGCGCCGGGCTGAGTCGGGTCTGCGGGGCCGCGGAGGGAAACTTTAGGACTCCCGTTATTTTTGAACGGCGCCTCTCCGCTCGGTACGAGGCGGCCCTCCTTCTGCCAGGACCTGCGGAGCTTTGGGGTCGGCTTCGCCACCATTATCGCGGCAGGAGAGGGGCGGCTCTGGCCTGGCCAAAGGCGCTCACGCCCGAGGCTTTGTGAGCGCCGCGCTCGACCGGTCTCCGCGCGGCGGGGCTGGTGGCGGGAGAGTGGGGGACGGAAGCGACCCTGTCGCCTAGAAGAGCGACCAGCCCCGTAGCACCCGCATTCTTTTTTCTTTTATTTTTAATTTTGGAAGGCGGTGTGAAATATTTGATTGGTCGGCAGGTTGCATCGCGCGGTCGCCTATAGCAATGTGCGTAGTAACTTCCTACCTTGTGCCTTTGCACAAAGGTGGATGCAAACGGTGGGTCAGTTTTTCTTTCTAGTTCAGCATTGGAGTTCGCCGATGGAGTCATCAAAATAGGAGTCACCCGTTTGGAGGAGCGAATCGTGGTCGTGGCCTCCCCGCCCCCACCTATCTCACTTTCTGCCATTTTCGTATTGATTGTAGTTCGTTTACTCCTCCAAGATTTTTTGCCTCGTCTTTATTTTTAGATATTGAGTCGTTTGCGGAAATATTTGCTTCTCCTATGAATGAAGTGTGGAAACTCACTCTTAAAGCAGAGTTGAATGAAATCGGGAAAATAAAAATATCAAAAGGGCCAGGGTGGGAGAATGAAGAGGAATGCAGGCTGATAACTAGGGCCATTTCTCGGTTCCATAAAGTGATTAAAACAATGTGAGTACATCGCGTGCTGCTTCTGTTTTTAGGAAGGAGAGGTCACTGGGGTATTTTAGGTAGCACCACAGTGTTTATTTTCAAAGTTTGAACGAGACTGCAAAAAGCATGCTTTTTACTAAATTTTCGTGGGACAACTGTTTATATTGACTCAGGCAGAGAAACAAGGCCGCAGAAAGGAAAGGTTGGGGAATGCTAAAAGTCATGAGAGGTCCCACCATTATTCGGGCAACCCTGTGATTTTCTTCGGTTGGCTTAAGACCTTGAGCGGTTCAGATCCTGGGGCTCAAAATGGTGGCTGTTTGTTTGGGAGGTTCTGCCCGGAACCGCGCGTCTGGGGCGCTGGTCGCCAAAGAGCAGCCGCAGCCCATTTTCTTCCTTGCAGATTACACGTTTCCGAGTTTCCGGACCCGTCCCACAAGTACTGTGGGGAAACTCATCCTTCAGAACCCCTTATTCCCATTTTGTTGATGGAAAAATAGAGGTAACTAATTCTGTCTCATTAGGTAGAGTCATCTCTAAATAACTTGGGTTACATTGGGAGAAATAAACTTGATTTCTGAGGATTAGCGAGTGTAGTGTAATTCCTAAAGGAAGTGCCAGCTGAGAGAAGAGGTCAAATTTGTATGGGTAACACGAACAGTCAGCTGCAGGTGAGTGATGGGCTGTCTGAGATGTTCTGGGAGGCTGCCTCCCTCTCTGGGGGAGGGTCCCGGCCTTCAAATACCGCGGCAGGAGTGGGTATTTGGGCTCCATTTTGATACCTACTTACACCTGTATGACCCTTCTCATTTCTCAGGTGTGCTTTGAAATGGTTAATGTAAAGTATAACTTAAAATTTTCAGTTGCTATCAGAAATTAAAATTTAAAAGTTTATTTTTAGGTTTGTGACAAATTTGATTCTGTGACTGAAGAACTCACCAAGAGTGCTGTCAGTTTTGATTCTCTAAGTATAAATAAATTTATTTTTATTTTGTTTAGGTGAGTTGTTAATTTAATACTTTATCGTCCTGACAGTTGGAGACACAATCCCTTGGTTAGAATTTATGATGCAGTGGAAGATCGTTCTTTAAAAACAACAAAAAACTGTGTTAGGCCAGCTGAAAAGGCTGTACAGTCTGAACTTATGGCAACCTTCAAAGATAGAACCGATGAATAGTACCAAGGGGTAGAAGTTGGATATTAGCTTTTTTAGGAAGCCAGTTTCCGCTGGTGGGAAAGATCTCGTTTTACGCTGGACCTCCAAGCTGAACTCCTGGATTTAGAAAATGTAGGAAGCAGAATCCTCAAGGACTTGGCTTCTATTTGAAGTGAAGCAGTCTTTGAAGGAAGGGCTGGGAGGATTCATGCTACAGTTCTGAGAGAGGTCAAGACCTCCCACTTAGAGAACCGTCCCCCAAGCATGGATATTATTTTTGCACGTTAAAAAAAACACTTGGTTCATAAACCTTGAATGTACAGGATTTCCTTGGAAGAGTCAATATACTGACTTTTTGTTTGGCAGGAGATACGAGTAAGGCCTTGTATGTTGCTTCCCACCCCCCACATTGGGATTCTGTAATCATCAGACCAAAAATCTGTGAACGTATAGGCAATGCTTTAAGTGGTTCAAAGTTTTTGATCTTAAAAATAATACATAGACATGTAAAACTTGAAAATTAAAGCAAAATATAGGTAAGAGAATTAAAGTTACCATGATGCCACCACTCAGAGATAGAAGCTGTTGACGAGTGTGGAGATTGCCAGGTGCTCTCCAGTGTGTTTGTGCCATGGGGTGGGTGTTCGTGGGGTTTCCAGACGAAGGTGTGGAGGTACCGTTGGGCAGCAGCGGATCAGTGGCACTGCGTTCAGTAGTTGTTACTCGTCTCCCCGAAGATTTAACACTGTTTTGTCTTTTTCTAGGCATGTTCTTTTTACAGAATACAGTCTGTTACTTGACCAGAGTAAGGGAGGGGAAGGTGGAATCATTGTGTAAACTCTGGTCTGGAGTGAGTGGTGACGGGGTTGGAGTCGGGGACAGAAACTCCGTCCCATACATCTTGGGCATATTCTTCAGGGAAGAGGTCGTGGTGCCTCTCAGTGATAGTTTGAAAGCAGTTCTGTAAAAGCACCTTAGCAGTTCTTGTGTAGTGTGGCAGCACAATAAAAAAATGGGGCGATTGTCCATCCGCTTTTTGTTCTGAGCTTCCAGCCTTTGGGCACCGCTGCCTTTGCCGCCCTTCCTGGAGGTGGCATTGGCGTGATGATGGGGTGGTGTTCTTAATTCAGATTCCTGGTGTCTGCTCTTGGTGTTTGTTCCCTTGGATCCAACCTCTTAGTGGAGAGCACTAAGGCGTGAATTGTTACTCATTAAAATAAGTAATGGAAATTGCCCAGGGCAGCTCGGGCACAGCTGTGGTATCAGTGGGTCCCCCACCCAGGGCCTGTGGACCGACCGCAGGAGGTTTGTGCACACACGAGTGTGCTTTGCTGGAGGAGAGGGGCTACCACTCTCCTCAAGTCCTGAAAGCCGTCCCCTGCCGTCCAAAGGTGGAGAGGCCTTGAACGAGGTGGAAGAGTAAGCTGGCCCTGGATAGGGCCGTCGGAGGCCTCGCTTTGTAACACAAGAGGCCCTGGGCTGGGAGTTAGGAGTCTGGAACTCTTACTCTGATTGTGCCGCTAACTAGTCTTACACTTGGGTCAGGTCAACATGGTATAGTGACAAGTGATACTCTCTGGGAGCCCTGCGTACCTTTTCCCAGTGTCGCCTCATTTTGTGTCCCTAGGCATCACATGGGGTGGGAGTCATCCTCTGTTACGGGGGAGGCAGTGGCAAGTGCAGAGAGGCTGGGTTGCTGCACGGAGACTCCCATGGATCCCGGGACCTTTGATGCCAAACTGGGTGCTGCTGCTCCTGTCTCACACAGTTGCTTCCTCCTCATCGCCAAGGACGTTGTCTTTTCGTTTCTTATAGAGAGGAGGGGGTGAGAGAGGAACATCGATGGGGTTGCCTCCTGAGCGCTCTCGGACCTGTTACCTAGGCGTGTGCCCTGACCAGGAATTGAACCCCAGCCCTTTAGTTACAGGACAACGCCCCAACCCGCTGAGCCACCGGGCCAGGGCCCTCACACTGTTTCCATGTCCATTTTCATTGTCTGTGAAATGAAGGGCTAGACCGAGATTCCACAGTGCAGGTGGACAGTTCTTTGTTTCTTAATAACGTGGGGTGCAGAAGATTGTTTTAAAACTGCTTAATTAGGGATGGACAAGTGTATGATTTCAGTTGTTTCTTTCAGCTAATATTTACTGAGCATCTCTGGTGTGCTAGGTGCCCTGTACTAGGCACTGGGGATACAGTTGTGAATGTAGAAATACCTGTCCTCTTCGGTGATAGGAGGCAGACGGTAAATGAATCGTGGAGTATGTTGGGGTGACAAATCAAGCAGGGTGGAGCCAAAGGGAGGACCACCCTGAGGGGGGTTGTTGCAGTTTAAAAGGGGGTGATCAGGTACTGCCTCACTGGGGAAGGTGGCATTTGGGTAGGCCTGTAGGTAAGTGACTTAAAAATAAGTGGTTGGCCCCATGAACCTGTGTGTTGGAAGATGCCACACGGTAAACGTCCTCTGGAGAGCCAGCCTGGGGAGCCCACGGATGGGCTGGCTCGTGGAGGGGCAGGTCTTCGTGCTGTTGAATACCCCTGAAGGGGAGAGGGTGCTGTCGGTGTGACGCCCCAGAGGGAACGATAGGTCCCTTTCCGTTCACCCCAGCACCTTGAAAGGGAGTCATTTTTTTTGTTGTTGTTGTGTTTTTTTCACAGCTTTTCCCTGCAGTGGGAAGCTTCCAAGGGGCTTTGGGGGCTTCTGCCATTGTAGAAGGGGAGGTTTCCTCCTGTCTCTGAAGGGCAGCCTGGGCTGGCATCTGGCTGGCTTTGTGGCAGAAGCTCAGCTTGTCTCAGTGTTCTGGGACACAACTGGGGTAGCCTGCAATATGCCTTGGCTGCACTCGGCACGGCCGGCCAGCTGCCCTTTGGCAGGGGGAGGCCCAGTGCTGGGTTCTTGTGGTGTGGAACAGGTGAGAATGAGGAGCGTTGGCAGAGTGCTGGAGACCCAGGTGCATCAGCCGATTCATGGTGGGCAGTTCTGCCTGGCCTCTGATAGTGGGGCCTGGGGTCTGGTTGGTGGGATTGAATGTCTTGGCAGCCTGGGTAGTGAGCCTACCTGTGTTGTTAACTTGAGTTGTGGTGTTAGGCACGTCCCATGCGGTTCCAGATGCCCTTTTTACGAAGTGGGGATTTTAAACTACATGGTTCCTAGGTTTTCCTCGGAACACAGTTCAGTGACTCCAGGATGTTCCGCAGTGTGCACAGTGCTGTCAGCCGACCCAGAATCACCCTGACCGCATGAGTTTGGGCCCAAGGTGGGAGCTGTGTTTGGAATTGGGTCTTTTTCTTTTTGTTTTAGGATTTTATTTATTTATTTTTTTAGAGGGGAAGGGAGGGAGAAAGAGGGAGAGAAATGTCAATGTATCATTGCCTCTCATGGGCCTCCCTCCCCCACCACCAGGGACCTGGACCTGGCTGGCAACCCAGGCCTGTGCCCTGACTGGAAATTAAACCGATGACCCTTTGGTTCGCAGCCCTCGCTCAATCTACTGAGCCACACCAACCTGGGGCTGGATCTGGGTCTTAAAATTAAATTTGTACAAAATGAAGAAGGCGCGTCGCCACACTTGGTGCGTTTGTGGTTTATGTGAGTGTGTGCCTTTTTCTGGCGACCTAGTCTGCAAGTGTGCTTTGAAAGGAGCTTTGCAGTCTTGAAGATTGACAGCCTGCTGCTCCCCAAGGTCTCCCCCCTGAGCTAAGACGCGAGGTTATGCAGAGTTCTGGAGGACGGAGGTCTTGCATTACGTTAAGTTCCCCCACTTTTGTTTCTTCTGTGGAGCACGATGCATACCTAGAATGTGGAATGAAATCCAGTGATAACTTCTAGCTTGGGGTTGCCTTTTCCTTTGATACTGTAACCTTCAGAGGTCTGTTTCAGCCCCCCCGCCCCCCCCCCCCCCCCCCCTTTTTTTCTTTTTTCCTTTGTGCTGTTTCTTTGTGTTTCCTTTTCTGCCCTTCCGTT